>NC_138154.1:26220512-26415512 GCF_964199315.1 Orbicella franksi
TTTGGCTACCCTGAATTAAAGAAACGAGGACAAAGAAGGGGATACCCATATCACTAGGGATTTGGGTATCCCTAATTTTTCGCATTTGCTGTCCTTCCCCCCCCCCCCCCGCCCCCCTTCAACGCCTTTCATCTTTGAAAGTTTGCTTTGCCTTTTTAATCTTCGGTCGATTTGGCCACCTGAAGTAAAGAAACGATAGCAAACAAACACTCTACAAAGGTATACCCATATCACTAGGGATTTGGGTATCCCTTACATTTCAGCATTTCGATCCCTTTCCAATGTGCCTGCTTGTTATTGTTTCTTTAATTCAGGGTAATCTAAAGGCAAAGCAAACTTACAAAGACGAAATTAATTCCACTGAGGGAAAGGGATCGAAATGCTGAAATGTAAGGGATACCCAAATCCCTAGTGATATGGGTATACCTTTGTAGAGTGTTTGTTTGTTATCGTTTCTTTACTTCAGGTGGCCAAATCGACCGAAGATTAAAAAGGCAAGCAAACTTTCAAAGATGAAAGGCGTTGAAGGGGGGGAAGGACAAGAAATGCGAAAGAGAAAGAGATCCTTACTAAAATATTATACAAATGCTGTAGATATTTTTGATCAAGAAGATATAAGGACGTGGCGGACAATTTGCCCAAAGTGCAATACTGCTAAGACCTTAACGCGCCCACCGCATTGCTGCTTTTAAGCTCCCTATACTAGATTTAGATTTATATATATTGTATAATTTTGTCTCTTAATTATATCTAAGGGGGCCGCTGTAATTGGCTAAGCTGTAGCGGCTCCCCTGGCCATTTTGTTTTGTTTTGCTGTCTGTTTTTTTTTTTGTTGTTTTGTTTTTGTTTGTTTTTGTTTTGTTTTTGTTTTTTTACTTCCTCTTCCTTTTATTTTTCTGTATATGTAATAGAAGGCCGAAGCATAATAAATAAAATAAATATATCTCAGTGTGCCCGCTCGCATATTGATTTTATTCAATCGCCGAATTATCCGAGGTTTAAAATGCGCCTTTCTTGTTTAAAATGACATGCATTTCAAGGGTTATCGATAGGCACTAAGCGCATGTTCATACAACGAACTTTGGCGCGTGAATCCGGTTTTGTATGTCGTTATAAATGCGGACTCGGATCAGACAGTCTGTTATAAATTGCGACTATTTTCAGCGACGTTATGTGTTTATATCAAGATTAAGAAAACTTTTATTTATTGAGACACAGCTTCGTAAGAATATAAATGGCTTTTGAGCAGAATTATGGATGATTTCACTTGCCCCAGCCTGTGGTATTTAACGCTTTCAGTGTTTTGGGTATCCCTACCCAAAACACTAAGGATTTGGGTACGGGGGTACCCAAAACATGGGGATACCCAAATCACTGTGACACCGGCGCCTTACAAACGACTTCCAACAGACCGACTTAATTTGACTAACAATAGACGGACCAAAAACCCACCAATATTATAGGACTGAACTTGATTTGTATATTTCGTGCTCCGCCAGCAAGTTTTGGTTACGTTAGTGCTTGATGTTTATTTCTTGATTCCAGACAATTCAGGCAATTGTTATTCTACGGCATAGCATATTGACAGTTTGTTTACACGAAGATATTTAGTTCAGAATAATGCATTTTTTTTACCATAGATATCACTTCTTGCATATTTAGTGCAGAGTTCTTATGCGGAAAATTCAGTTTGAAGCGTGATGTTTGTCTTTTTGTCACAGACAGCTGAAAAGCGAAACGGAAAAATATTCAACTAATTATTAGTTAAGGCCAGAGCATTTTAACATATTGTTGACATTTAATTCTTCTACTTAATTACGCAATATGAGTTTTATCTTATAGTTTGCAGTGACTGTTCTTCATTAGCACTGAGACCAATCGCTAAAGCCCAGGTCAAACGGCGCATGATATTTGATGATATTTGATGATAGTCGGTGAAAGTTCAGGAAAATCATTCAGCTATTATAGACTATCATAGGCCGTTTGACCAGGGCTTAAGAAGTTCCTTCTTGACAAGGTAGGCTTCATGAATTCATAAACTTTTTTGCTGATTCTTTTTATTACATTGTGATAGTCAAACCATTTGGCCCAGTCACTTAGGATGGTTGCTGCGTTAAAAACGTCGTATTAAATTCAAAGTAGAAACCGAGAGAGTCTTGCATTCACTTTTGAGTTAATTCGTTTCCACTCTTTCTTTTTTCTTTCAATACTATTAAAGCAGAGAGTGGCAATATACCAGTGAAAATAAAGCGGTCCATGTTTAAAACATCACACTTACTGAAACGCGTATCCTCTGCATTACAGCTATTTCACTGTTTTAGAGAACTCCTTGAGTTTACGTCTCGCTTAACTGTCCAATATCTGAAAACATAACCGAGAATTCGAATGGCAAGTCTCCTGTGATCTGTTGGTAGGGGCAAATATTTCATGCAGTTCTTTACAAAAATAGAGAAACAGCTGAACCTCTCGATTAATAGAACTCTTTCAAGCTGCTACAAACTTGAGCATGGTATCATGGCAGGCGTTCCAATAATAAGAAAGTCAAAACTTTAAAGTTTGAAAAACAGGACTACATCAAATTCGCCTAGGCTGTAGCCCTAAATATTATAATGGCATCTTTCGCAACATTTTGCTTTACCGCCGAAAACAAGATGCAGCTATCCCGCAAATAATGAGAACAATTATAGGCCAAGGAAACGACGACAAAGGTGGGCTTAAACTGTTGTATAAATTCCGGGTTGCAGCAGTTAGAAAATTATCGAGGCCTGTAATTTTCAGTTGAAAGGGTAAACATTCAGGAAGATTAAGCGGAGAAAAAACCTTAAAATTAAGCGTCATATAGTCTGAGGCTGGCGAAATGAGAAAATTTAGCGAATCGAGTATTATTGGAAATAAAGTAAGCTACATTCAATGATCCACAGTTAGTTACGTAAAAAGGCCTGTATTTTTGTTCTTGACACAGATTATAAGAGATTCGTCGTCGAGCTCCAATGTTAAACCATAAAGTACAGTCGCGAATACGCATCAATTCAACATGAAACATTAAGCCCGGCGTTTAGCTCATGATCAATAGAATTATTCATTCGCTTCAAATCTGAATATTATACCGAAAAGAATAGAAGGTTTCTACATTTCAATATTCTTAGTTTAGAACAAGAAAAGTACTGAAGTGAACGCGGAATAACCGTGTTGCGTCTTGAGGTTGTGCAATAGGGTAGCAGTATTTTAGAGCAGAGTTGTATTGCCCTCACCTGCTTAAAATTAAAATGCGTCAATTTCCCACGACTCAATATCACATAAGTGGAGGCAAAATTGTCAATTTTTTATACGCAACCACATGATCTCTTTGCAGGGTGACTGTTTTCCACTGCTGAGTTGCTTGCAAGACCCACTCACTAGGAACTGAAGTTTTCTATTGGCAAAGTAGGTTCAAGACACACTGAATTTTTACTGATAATTGTTATTGTAGGTATATCCTGTTTAGTGAAGAAGAAACATCAAGAAAAAAGAAAAATGCTCGATGCTATAACGAGAGCTCTTCAAAATCGTTATTTAAGACCAAAGTCAGCCAAGGAAATATTTAAACAATTCTCGGTGAATACAGTCACTTCTATGTTTTAAAGCAAATTTAGTTTTAACTAGCCCTCAATTTTATTTTGGCTCCAAAAATCAGTCTTCGAGGCAGTAGACTCAAGGCTTTCCTAAAGGTAGACAGTTACCGCATAACAGTGAAAAGTTATTATTCAGGGCCACCACAATAGTCGACACTGAACAGAGAGTTAGTAATTCGCCAAAGTGAAATTAGAGCCTTTGACATCCCTGAATAACTTTAAACTTCTAAGACAGCTGAGAGGAAGTCTTAGAGGACAAGAAATTTTGAATAAGTTGGGTTTTTTTTTTAATAAGATAATCCATCGGCAGAATAGTTAGGCACCGAAATCCGTCTTGTACGAGCGAAGTAACGCTGTCTCCATTTGGCCAAAGCTTCGGAGCGTTCAGTCAGCGAACGTTATTACAGTTCAGTCATAAAAATAGAAAATAATGTTAATAATAAAGAAGAATTTAATTTAGTGAGGCCGAGTATTCAAAGAGTAAAAGTATGCTTCATTCTTCGCTAATATTATTTTAACAACCGAAACGAAGGGTTCATAGTTTTTTGAAGACGAAAAGCATCAAGAAGATCAAGCAGCGACAAATGTTGGTGGGCGTAGCTTAATTGCTGGTTTTCACATGACGTCACTAAATTTCGAACTACAAAACTATTGATCTTCCTGAGATTTTACTTAAATGATGTATAAGAGCAGCTGAAAACTAATATTCATACAAATTTTCGCTCCGAATGGATTCTTGGTTTTGCGATACACTACGCTTAAATTTCTAAGCTTTTGCGTGACGCGGCATTTACATGACGGCCTAGAGAGCTGTCACGATGGTTAAAAAAGTGACTTATTTCGGGGAACTTGGCTATCTGAACAGTTCATGTCTTAGGAAAAGTATTATTTTAATGTTTTAGAGTTCCTCGAGGGATAAATTCACGCTTTTGTAGCAAAACTCAGTGACAGATGTTTCTGTTGGTTTCCGGCCGCCATGTTGGTGCCCATACGGATGGGCACCAGTATGGCGTCCTCATACAAATCTCTATAAATTTGGGTAAAAAATTTCTCCGCATATCTCGCATAAAAAAAAACTGCTGTGACCATAACTTTGGCGAGAGTCTTTGGATATTTATCTTCTTTCATTTCCCAGATTCTGGAGTTTATCTATTGACCGGTTTTTATTTTATTTTGGTCTATTTTGAATTGCGTGACACTGAAAACTAGCAATAAGTCTTAAGAGGCGCCCTCTGTAATTTTCAACTATGGCCATTTGGACCAGAAAAAATCAAATTCCTCAAACTTTCTCATATGAATGGTCTAGATAAGTGATTCACAAAAATATAACTTTCAGTTCAATTCGATTCGTATTTTAGCGCTGGGGCCATCATCTTGATTTTGTCCCTCTAAGAGGGCTTTCAGCGGCCATTTTAGGGCACATTTTTAACAATTTGCCATACAAAGAAAACGATCTAAATCCGGGTAAAAACCCTTTAGTCGAGACAAGCAAATGTTTCTTGTTACATTGAGAGGCTGTTTTGGCAATTTGATCATCACCTGATTTTTCTACAGAATTTTAAATTTCTTCCCTTTCGGACTACTCATGAAGCGCCATAAAAAAGGCGAAGTTTAAAGGAAAATATCGCCAAAAGTACATCACTTGAGATCCCAAAACTACCGTCCACTTAAAGAGCAATGTCTCACCTGTAAAAATATGCAATAAAATTTTGGGGCAGTTAAAACTGTAAAATGTTAGAAGAAGAAGTTTAAGCTGTGCTTTTGTCAACAAAGACCGCCGTCCTAATTAGCATAATAACGTGAAAATAACGATGCACAGAGAAAATAATGATATATTCCACTTACCTCGCGACATGTCGACAACTGGATGTTCCACGATGCCTCATGTTATATTTCCAGCATGTTTCAGCCATATTTTCGGTGATTAGTGTACGAAATCACTCTCAGACATCGCCACGGTTAAGCAGATTTCAACTCTCCGAAGCTCGCTTCATAACATCTATCAATATTATTTGTCTTTCGCCTCATAAGCCGCCGTTTACAAGAAGTTTAACAATTTGCTGAGATCCTAACTGACCCAGAAGTCTGTTAGCAGCCTTTAAAATCCTCCTCTTAATCCAGGATCCTCATCAAGAACTCGTTTAAGCTCAGTTCTGTTTTGATCTGTTGTGCACCCGCCATTATTCCACAGATTGCGTTACATTTGACAAATGCACATTCCAACGGGTAGGGGTAGGCTGGGTAGGAAGTGAAAATGTAACCGACATTAAGGCCATTTTACGCATTTCTGTGTCTAAGCTAGTAACTGGCTTTCCCAGAATGATTTGAACATGAGCTTCTGCTTGCAGCTATTTTCTAGGTTATTTTTGCAGGGTATGGGGGAGGGGGGGGGGGGGGGGTCGTGTATTAAAAAAGAAAGAAAAAAACGATAGACAGTATCAAGTCAAAAGATTATGATCTGTGTATCTTGATCAGCTTTCTCAGTTCATAAGTAAGGCCCTATTAGGGGTTTTCAGGATACTGGATATTTGGGTAAAAAATTAACAGGATGCAAGAAATTTAGGGGAAAAATTAATGGGGTAGAGCATGTTTAGATCAGATAGAGCGGGACAGTTGTGTCTTTCGCTGCTGGAAGTGCCATCAAATTTTGCAAAAGACAACAGACTGACGAATAGTACGCAGGAAGTACTGATAAGCGTCGTTTTATTGAAACTTCTTACATTTTCTTAGCCGTTTCACTTTTGCATCAGAAAAGAAAATGCTCAGAAAATTACTGAAGGGCAGTTAAGGACGATGCCTTCTTTTTTAGGCATGGTTTAAACGCCAGGCGCTCTTGGGTTGGAACTAGTGACGTACTTAATTACCCTACCAAGCGTGCGACTTAAAAAAAATCCTATTGTGGCCGAAACAAATTTCGCACTAAAATTACGAGCCTGCACTAAAACCGGGATTACCAGAAAAGCAGCATATCGCTAAGCAATAACTGTGAACGGCTTCCAGCTGAGAAACTAGCTTTTATCGTATCCGTAGAAAAAATCATACTGAAATTCAACTGTAGATGGCATAATGCGCGCGCAAAACAACTGCGACAGACATCAGTGTTTAACTTACTTGGAAAGTAGCAGGGAAAAATGTAACGGACACCGACAAAGTTTTCGAAAGGATGAAACAACTCATTTAACTTTTAAAAAAGGGGTGATTACAGCTACATTTTATGGTATGAATTGGAAGTGGCAAGCCTATTCGACAATGCATTAGTTTTTAGCTGTGAGGAAAAGTTATGTAGACTGTATTTTGGCTAAGCCAGAGGAGTGCTGTTGCGACGATTCTGTTATTAAATACATATCAAGTGGTTTTTATGTTACCACTTACCACGTAGTTTAAAGATGTTTTTTAACATGTTTAGTTTTCTGCATGTAAAGGCGAACCTTAGGAGAATCTGTGAAGAAATATCTTTACCTTTTTTTCAGAAAAATGCTATCGTCAGCAGTAGCTAATTATCTCGGAAAAATTAATGACTACCCCCCAGTTTTCTTTGTGGATTCTAATAACCCTGGCTAAGATCTACTTTTTCCACGTTTTCTTAATCTGGCGCAAACACGTTTGTATTTTGTTGGCACCATTCGTTATGAGCCTGAGGCACCCCACGGCCGCTAATGTCGTTCAGCTCTGTGATGGAACACAGCTGCATGTCTGCACAAGACTAGTTTTCAACCCTAAGCAGGGCGCTTTAAAATACCAGCATCTATCAAGCGAAGCACTAATATTGACGCTTAGCTTTTTAAAGACATTATAGATGCGTTTAAGGCACACAAGTTGAATGAGTCATAAGCAATTGGATGAGTTAACTGACCCTTGTCAAAAATATCTGCAGCTTGATTCTCAGCGGTTGTTGTGTCTTCTTGGAGGACCTTCTCCTGTCTGTTTCTGAGTTTGGAAGCCATTCTCGAGTGGAAGGATTAAACGTGGCAAGGAGTCAGGAACTCATCACAGGTGAACCGCCTAATTTTGGCCTCATCTTTTGTGCGCCTCATCTTTTGTGCTACAGTAATTGCTTCGACTTTTATGACCGTTTCCTGACCCAAGAAAAACTTTTCTTGTGCACTGCTTCTCAGTCTGTTGCCTTTCGCAGCATTTGATGGCATTTCGGGCAGCGAAAGACACGAGTATAATGCTGAACAAAAAAAAACAAGGAAGAGGCTTTTTATTGGAGTTCTATCCGTATTCTGTGTGTAATAAATGAAAATTCTCGTCAAAAACTAATGGCTGTCAATGAGATTAGGATAGCTGTTTACAAATATAATGTGGAATGTTGTGCCTCGATCTCTTTGCAGACACAAAGGTTGCCATGTAAGAAATTCGTGTTAAACGGTACAGAATTCGGGACACATTTCATTCTCTGTTTATTTCTCCAGCCCCGTCGCTATCTATCTATTCAGTGTAACAAGTGTGGGATTCGAAATTACTAACAAGGAGCTGCGTTACCTAACCTTAAAACCCCAAACATTTGATACAAAACTTTCATATTCCAACGTGATATAAGTACTAAGAGTCCAGAATAAATACTTATAGCAGTTGACATACATTTTCTTTTATCCTAAATAGCTGACCATTGTTGAGGCCCCATAGTGGGAGGGGGGGGAGGTGTCGGTGTATCCCTTATCCTATTAATTTTTGTCCTAAATCTTGTATACTGTTAAATCCAGCTCAACGATTTCCTACTCAATTAATGTCCTGTTTTGTCTCATCTAAACGTGCTCTACCCCATTAATATTTCCCCTAAATTTCTTGCATCCAATTAACGTTTTACCCAAATATCCAGTATCCTGAAAACCCCTAATAGGGCCTCACTGATGAACTGAGAAAGCTGATCAAGATACACAGATCATAATCTTTTGACCTGATACTGTCTATCGTTTTCCTTTTTTTTTTTTTTTTTTTTTTTTTTTTTAATACACGACCCCCCCGCCCCTTCCCCCCAACCTACCCTGCAAAAAAATGACCTAGGAAATACCTGCAAGCAGAAGCTCGTGTTCAAATCATTCTGGGAAAGCCAGTCACTAGTTTAGACACAGAAATGCTTAAAATGGCTTTAATGTCGGTTACATTTTCACTTCCTACCCAGCCTACCCCTACCCGTTGGAATGTGCATTTGTCAAATGTAACGCAATCTGTGGAATAATGGCGGGTGCACAACAGATCAAAACAGAACTGAGCTTAAACGAGTTCTTGATGAGGATCCTGGATTAAGAGGAGGATTTTAAAGGCTGCTAACAGACTTCTGGGTCAGTTAGGATCTCAGCAAATTGTTAAACTTCTTGTAAACGGCGGCTTATGAGGCGAAAGACAAATAATATTGATAGATGTTATGAAGCGAGCTTCGGAGAGTTGAAATCTGCTTAACCGTGGCGATGTCTGAGAGTGATTTCGTACACTAATCACCGAAAATATGGCTGAAACATGCTGGAAATATAACATGAGGCATCGTGGAACATCCAGTTGTCGACATGTCGCGAGGTAAGTGGAATATATCATTATTTTCTCTGTGCATCGTTATTTTCACGTTATTATGCTAATTAGGACGGCGGTCTTTGTTGACAAAAGCACAGCTTAAACTTCTTCTTCTAACATTTTACAGTTTTAACTGCCCCAAAATTTTATTGCATATTTTTACAGGTGAGACATTGCTCTTTAAGTGGACGGTAGTTTTGGGATCTCAAGTGATGTACTTTTGGCGATATTTTCCTTTAAACTTCGCCTTTTTTATGGCGCTTCATAAGTAGTCCGATAGGGAAGAAATTTAAAATTCTGTAGAAAAATCAGGTGATGATCAAATTGCCAAAACAGCCTCTCAAGGTAACAAGAAACATTTGCTTGTCTCGACTAAAGGGTTTTTACCCGGATTTAGATCGTTTTCTTTGTATGGCAAATTGTTAAAAATGTGCCCTGAAATGGCCGCTGAAAGCCCTCTTAGAGGGGCAAAGCCAAGATGGTGGCTCCAGCGCTAAAATACGAATCGAATTGAACTGAAAGTTATATTTTTGTGAATCACTTATCTAGACCATTCATATGAGAAAGTTTGAGGAATTTGATTTTTTCTGGTCCAAATGGCCATAGTTGAAAATTACAGAGGGCGCCTCTTAAGAGCTTAGGCCTGAGAGACCGGGGCAGACTTGGAAATGAAGGTTGGCCGATTTCGCTTAAAATTGGTACACAGAGTCGTTATGTGGACTTATGTAATATGCCAAAGTTTCAGGTTGAACGACCATTTTTTAGCCGAGTTCTGCATATCAGCCCGTCATAGGTCCCCAGAGGCTGATTTTCAGTTTAATTTTGGCCAGTTTTCAATCTCTCTTTTAGCAACGTGCAATTGATTTCAGACAAAACCAAAACCATATTTGTAATGCACTATTCTTAGGCATTTATGGGTGAAAACATTAGCTCACGGGAATTTTTCGTTAGCCCGTGGCTGTTATCACAACTTGGTCCTATTTGAGGCATATGGGAAGCAACCGGAAATGGCCTGTTTTTCAGACCACATATTTTCCATGCCCATGTTTTATATCGTGAGGTCTTAGTATCCCTGCAAAGTTCCGCCCTTAGTTTAGTAATAGCAAGAAAAAAATACTAAGGTTGAGGGTTTTTTACCAAGAAAAAAACTTACAAGAAAATAACTAGCGAGGCAACTTTCGGTTAAAGTTTCAACAAAGCGTGTCTGTAAAATTGAGCCATTTAATTTCGATTAATACCCTTTTAGTTCTAAGTCATGAATTAGAGACTCTGAAGTTAATTATAACCGAAAAGACTTAACGTTAATCAAAAATTTTCATGTGATTTTTTAGGACCGATCAGATTTTGGTCCGGCAACGGTTATAAATTTTGTGGAGGAAGTCTTGAAAATTACAGATAATGGAGTCACTGTGAAAAAAAAAGAAAAAAACATATATATACCTAACAGTCCATCTCTTGCTGGTTAATCACAATGCACCATTGTATCTTTTTTGGTCCAAACTGCAATATTAAGTTTATTCAACCCGTTGAACGAGGCAAGTCTGTGGCCCCGAGTAATGGAGCGCTAACTAAATTAGGAAATAAGCTGCCAAGCTTTGTAATCCCATTTCGTATTATAACCCACCTGTCAGAGAGTTCTTTTCTGAAGAAAACAACTTATCAATCACTCTAAATGCAATTACAACGTCTCTCGTAACACTACTTTAAAATCGCTTTGAACCTTAAGGAAATTTCGAATATAATTATAGCTAATTGTCTAATACAAAATGCAGTCTCGCTCTTCGAGTCTATATGCAAGATGTCTGGATAAATCCACTTACTATAAACGCTTACTTGGCTTCAGGTTTAGAGGCATGCCCCTATAATCCCTTCAAAGTGAAGCAACGTTAAAAACCTTAGCCTCAGCGATAAATTGGTCGTGAGTGCGTTGTTGCGAGTAATGAAAATTCAGGTTGATTCATGCCGTGCATGGTGACGCTACGACACGCCAACTTATCTGCAGTTTGCGGGCTATGATTGACTTGGAATTCAGTTTTTTCTCGTCTAGATTCGTCTCCTTGATACTGCAGAAAATGATTAGGTATAGAGTTTGCTTGAGAACCTAAAGCACGAATGGATATGTTACTGAATATTTATTCATACCCAGTCCCCCAGTGCAAACGGCCTAGGTGTTATTGAGGACGTTCAAGACGGTCCGTTTTTCCCGCCAAGTTGCTGAATGTCTGACCAAATTGCCAGAAAATTAATCATTGGCACACTTTCCCTTTCTCTATCGGGATTTTCCTTTTGTTGTTTTCTCAGCCAGTGCAGATCCAGGCTAAATTGGTGTACTGCGTATATCCAAAGATAAGACAGGGCAGGAGTGGATTTCCCTTCAAAAACTACTGCTCATGGCACCCCTAGCTGTAGAATTGCTGGCCCTTAACTCCGATTTCCATAATAAGAAGTGATAATCCCCAGGACGACCAGTATGCTTGCTGAGGTGGTAAGGTAAGTCGTGACAAGGCCCAGTGCCTCATACCTGCTGGAGCTTAAATTGGTTATTGGTCTTCTTCCCTAAACAGGATGATAATCACCGACTTCCATTTATACATCTGGGTGGAGAGAGGCATTGTGAACGAAAATTGCCTTTCCCAAGACGACATGGCAGCACCCTAATAACCAGGAGCGCTCAATCCGGAGTCCAGCCCACTAACCATTAGGTCGCGACCGTGCTATGCGCTAGGCAGTTTCCAGTTTTGTATAGAATCCGACTGCGTTACTACGTTACAGGTTTACTTCAGTCTGTTGTAAATTGATGAAATGCAGCCGCGAAATGAATATATGGCCAGCACGTGGACATCTTGCCGGCTGGATTGTTTATTTACAAGAAAAAGAAACTATCTGCGATCAATTAATTAAACTTATTAAATCTATTCAGTCTGTAAGTGAATTTGTTTCATTTGAGTGTGTTTCAAAGGCAGAGGAGCGAAATTCTGGCTATTGCAATTTAGTCTCCTGGAAAACTACATGTAGAAACATGAGTATACGGTGTCCCTTTTGGAAAGAAGATGACATATGCGGGGCATGAGATAACAAGCCATCAGAGCCTGCTGTGACTCTCCCAGTAGCGACGTTAGATCGAGATATTACCCACCTGCTGGTCAAATTAAATTGGGCGCTGGCGTTAATAAACTGGCCGCGTCCCACAGAGTTGACAATTTCTCTGAGTGGAAGTTAAAGTATGAATTAAAGAAGATTGTCATTTGCCCACGTCACCGCCGTGAACAAAATATCTCTAACTTAAATTGTTTACCTACCCACAATTGAATTGTCAACATTTTCGAAGGTCATTGAACCTGAAACTTTGGCATATTACATAAGTCCACATAACAACTTTGTGTACCAATTTTAAGCAAAATCAGCCGACCTTCATTTCCAAGTCTGTCCCGGTCTCTAAGGCAGAAGCTCTTAAATCTAAATTGATAATTCGATATGTGCGTGTTGACAATGTTACTGGCGGATTGTAAATAATGCCTAGTTTATTGATATTTTTGAAAGAACAGAAGCTTGGCAAGATACATCGGTGCTCTAATGCATAATTTAGTCTTTCCCTCAAAACATCGCCGAGGCACTCACATTTTTAATCACTGATCTGCGCTTGCTATGAATTCTGTCTTAGACTGTCCTTTGCCGCTGCCCATCATCTGAAATCGTCTTTAACTCATATACGGATCTCACTTAAACGATTGTTACTTTTAACCGCTGTATACTTTGATTTTTTGATTTTTAGTCTGAATCAGACGTAATTACCGGCAGATTCACGGGACAATGCCAAAATACACGGAATCAGTTCCAGCTCAGATCGGCATAACCACAGCCAACTCTATCCTTGCTGTCTTAAACATCGTTGGTAATTGCCTGGTTTGCCTTGTCGTGATAAAATACCAAGACATGAGGTGAGACGTTATTTTCTTTTGTTTTCCTAAAAAATGAAATGAATTGTCGAAAGGCATTTAGTCCAGCCGGCCCTCTTGAGTTCCTATTAAAATGCTACAAATTTACAAATAACCGAAATGAAAAAAAAAAAAAAAAAAGAAAGAAACGCAGTTATTACGTATTGCAACCTAGCGGGAAAGGCCGAAACGCTATTGTTAGCCAACGTCGTGTTTGAATTTCTGAGCGTGCGTTTGGGATAATTTCTTTTTTGACAACACGGTCTTAGGTATGATAATTTACGAGCAATTGCAACATAGGGTTTTCCATGCAACCTTTGATGCATTTCGCATACATGCATTTTCTGTGTAATTGTTGAGGTCCATGACAATTGGCTTCACACTAGAAGCTAAGTTAGTTTCAAGTAAGCACTTGACTCAAGTGCACTTGGAAATCTCAAATCGCACGTTAAAAAATTTGGCTTCACACCTGTGGCAAAGTATATTACTTGAAGCATTTGGGCAGTAAAATCGGTCATGCATATCACAAATGTAAATGTTCGGCAGTAAAATCGTGAAGAAATGCATATAGTTGCTTTTTTGCTAAAGAGTACATAGGAGCAACACTAAGGAACAAACGAAAGCTTCTGTATTTCTCTAGAATAGCTCAACAACGCGGTTTTCGGCAAAGAAATTGCTGTAGGGCTTTAGCTAACCGAGACATGGATGCGCTGAAGAAATACACTTCCGTGTTACTCAAGTGTGGTGTAGGCCATAATAATGACAACCAACTTTATTTGTTGAGGGTAGCACACAACGTAATGTCACTGAAAAACCAGTGGCCCTCATATAAATATTTATAGAATAAAAAGATGACGCGTTAAAAATTAAAAATATAGAAACTGATTTTCAAATATGCAACCATTACATAAAAAAACGCTAATATATGAGATACACTAAATTATTAAAAAGCAAAGCATTGGATCAAGTCTGACAATTAAAACAAAAAAATTAAAAATTAAAAATTTACATGATAAAATGGTCCAATTCCTTATAACTGTCCATAAAATGTTTAAAAATGGATTTTTGGGAGCGCACCTCAGCTTTTTTGAACTACGAACGTTTCCATGGTCACTAAGTAAAGTCTAAGTAAGTACATTTTACCCCTTCGCACTAAAAGTAGGTTCCAAGTGCATTTAGAAGCTCTAGTGTGAAGCCAAGTAATTTTTCTCGTTTTCCAATATCAGCATGCACAGAAAGTGAATTGGATTCACAATTTTTTGCTGATACCCGTGTTACAAGAAGTTTTTTTAGTTATTGATAAGGGCCAGCATCTCAGTTAACATTTTCTCGCCGAGCTATCTTAGATTTCGTGGACCTTGCTTTCTTATAAGCAATTTTACAGTCCTCTTTACTTTCAATGAACGAGCTGTCTTTGAATAGGGAAGTTAAGATCTATGACGCGGTCGTCAACGAGAACGCCGCAAAACAACAATATGATTGGTTAGAAGACGAAACATAAGCGTGCTGCATGTGTGACGCGCATTTTAGCACATACTTTTGCAGTACTCTGCACAACAACGACGTAAAATCACCAAATTTGAGGTTTTGACGAAAACGCGAGCTTGCAAATGGGAATCTTTCATTTTCTATTTTTATTCTGAAACCGCTGGTACAAATTTATTATCAGGATATTTTGCACACATCGTACGAAACGCACGAGCTAGATTAATTTCGAAAGACCTACGATAGTGAAAATGACATTCTGAAGTGACGTTTTCGTCGATGTCGACGTCTTGGATCGTTAAGTCCCCAATTTATTTGAAACACGTGATTGAGGACGCAAAATTACGTTGTCGCATATGGCAGCCATTTTTCAGGATTTCAGATTTCCCTGGGGCAGCTATCGCGAAGCTAAAAATATGCGATTCTACAACTGCCGGGGATTTAGCATTCATTTTAGGAGGTCTAATACCTAACCCTTACCAACCTCCTTCCAAGGTCGGCGTACTGTGAGCTTCGTTACGCTTCGTATTTGTCTGCGGCAACTTGAATCGAAGTGAAAAAAGTCTTAATTTACCATACGGATCTAAAATAATTACGTGAGAAAATTGATTCCATTCCTTCATCCTCAAATCAACTGGTACAAAGCAGAATAGAGCAGGCTGTTCTGAAGACGTCGGCCACAAATATTAGCCAGTCTCAGCTCTCGTTATATGACAGATCATGTGATTTATTTAATTTCACAGAACTTCTATCAACTATCTTCTCGTGAACCTTGCTGTTGCTGACATGCTTGTGGGACTATTCTTTACACCACAATACATCTTCATGCATATGTTTACTCATCCTGACGGTGTGACTGGCACAGTCCTTTGCAGACTGTTGACAGGTAGCAACGTGGCCTGGGTAGGAGGTGCCACATCCGTGTTCACATTGGTTGTCATAGCAATTGAACGCTACAGTGCTGTCATGGATCCATTTGGAAATAGAGAAAGGCTTACGACACGAAGACTTCAGGTAACATGAGCTGAAATAAACGGTGACTTCACGTTAAGAAATTTAAAGCAAGCAGCCCTTTACGCAGCCTGCAGTGCAGGCGTATTTGTAAAAGTGGGCTGCTTAATTTCATTCTTGAGCTCAGTGAAATTTGGCCACCATCTTAAAATTCAAAAGGGTTAGACCTGCAGCACCATATATAGTGTCTCGCTAAAAGAAAAAAAGAAGTTTACTCAAAGCGAAAGCTTCGTAGTGTCAGATTTTAGCACATAAAAATTACAACGTTTTTCAGGTAGTTCCGTGGTGACAATTCAAAGTCTTGACGTTTCTCATTAAAATTTGCCAAAAAGATCTATGTTTTTTACATTGCCAAAAAAGATGGATCGGATTTTCGATCTAATTAACACAGAAGGAGCTACTTGGATCTTGCTTGATACCAGTTTTTTTAAGAAGCGTGTTGGTAGGCAGAATTCTGTGTAGAAGTCCATACTTAAAACTGATGAGTCTTGTGCTTTTGGTGCAGCTAGCTGCCAGAGTGTAAGCAGACCTCCAATCCACATCATTGCTATTATTCAGGTCAAGAGCAATACTGCCGTTCCCCTTTTTTGACTTTTCACTAGTACCCTACTTGTAAAAGAGACAAGTTTATCATAAACAATCCTGTTTCCTTTCACACCTTTTAGAAATAAGTTAAGAAAAGATTCAGGCTTAGCTGCATCATTGAATTCATTTGCTAGGTTCATTTTTGGTGAAGATGTTTAATGGCAGATATAATTCCAATATATTTCAAAGGATTTAAATGTTGTAAGTCGGATCAAAGTTTGATCTGATTGGCGTAATTGTAACCTTAAAGAGGCTCGGTCACGGTATTTTGAGTTATTTTGGCCACATACAAAATTACCTTTAAATGGTAGGAAACTTGAAAATAACAGTTTAATAAGATAGAAAAACACCAAAGAGATAATGGTAAACAATAAAGGAACAAGGATGTCTAAGGATGGAGAAGATTCACATGGATTACAAACGACGAATTTGAAAACTGAGGCTAAACGTTTCAATATGCGCAAACCGTGAGTAAGCCCCTTTAAAAAGTGGATATCTAGAACTAGAGCCGATGCAACGAAGAGTTCATTAGTTTGTAGTGTACCAGCCCAACCAGCCTTCTTCAGTTACTCTTGTTATAGCTTAAAAGGGCTGATTTGGCTGGTACACTACTAAAAAGTCAACTCTTCGTTGTATCGGCTCTATTGCTCTTGATATCCACTTTTCGTAATATGGATAAACGATTCTTAGTTGGACTTGTCGAAATAGCCACTGGATTTATAAGGATTTTCCAATGACAACGTTTCAAGGTAAATGCAACTTTCATTCCTTCATTACATGGTTTTTGGTATAAATATTAGTTCTAGTATCGAACCGTGATGACAGTGACGTGCCCAGAAAGTGCAGTTGTCTTGCCTTGATCCTCACTGAGCTTGAAGGGATTTTCCCTCTGCCTTCATCTCTGCTTGTACATGTTTCTTAACTGTGAACAGAGCTAAAGAGAAGTGTTTTAAATGTTTTACCTGAAACACTTAACGACAGTTTCAACATCGGAGGTTCACTTTTATTTCAGGTGATCATTCCGTGTTCCTGGCTTTTTGGATTGGTGATTAATTTTCCAGGTTTTTTGGTCAAGAATTTTGACGCAAAAGCAGCTTTCTGCATCAGACGATACCCTGAGGAATGGATGGGCAAAACTGATACTCTGATTTGCTTTCTGCTATTGGCGTTTTTCCCGGTTTTGATAATGGCCGCACTTTACTCCAGAGTTGTTCATACTTTATGGTTTCATCGCCCACAGCACCGTGCTTTCGACAATCGTCAGCAGGTAAGGTTAGAGGAAGGAAAAGTGTTAGACTGCTTCAAAAGAGGATGAGGTAAGGGAACATATCCTCATGCCCCATGATAATATTTTAAGCATCGCTGTGAAGTTATTTTGGTGTCGTGCCCATGGTCGCACAGCTAGTGATCAGAGAATCTAACCAATTAGGTGTCATCCTTAAAATAACTCCGCGTCACGACCACGGGATAAATTTAGATTGAAGAAAATTATCATCAGAAGAGACCCATTTATGGTGGATATGCTCTCTCAAATAATCCTCTCTTGACTGCTTACACAGTCAGTCAAGCAATTTGTTTCTTTAGTTAATCGTGTCACGCAGTTGAGAGAAACTGCAGAGGGAGGCATCCATTTCTCGTGACTGCGAGATACTGAACACGACTGAACAGTTACTGAACAAAAATGAACACCTAAGTTGAATAAACGTAACTTATTCGTACACGAGGTTGCGAACGCGCCACATGACTGCCGTGGTTCAGTTGACCAGTGGTTATCAATATATGTCACGGGGAACGTATTGTCACCCAACACGCTACACCTTGAATGTCCGTTTGTGATTGGATAGTTTAAATATGTTTTAAAAAATCAATTTTTGGTCACCAGGGAGTGCTAAAAGTGCGGAAGCGAGTCACCCTCATGGTCGTCACAGTTAGTGCCATATTCGCATTGTGTTGGATGTCTGGAGCACTCATCTATCTTGTGGCTTTCTTTTCGCCCGTGTATGGCGCTGGCGATGTTGCATATGTCACGGAATCTACAGTGGTCATGTTTAATTCCGCTGTCAACCCAATCGTGTATGCTTTGATTAATCAACAGTTCAGCAAGAAGATCAAGTCCATGATGTGCTGTAGATGTCGCCCTGGGATACACTCTGTTAGAAAAGAGCGGAACTTGGACGATCTCAACCCAAGCGTACTGCCAGTGCCAGAAAGAGAAGAGACCCAGTTGTAGCAGACTTAGTAAAATTGACACCATCGCGAGAAATTTGACAAAAGTACCGCCAGAGCAATTTACAATCTTGCTCCCAGAGGACCTTATCCCAAACGAAAGGAAACGATACATGGAATAAGTAAATGAAAAACTAAATGACTGCATTCATAGGTTGCGCTTACACAACACCATTTCCTTTGTAATTCCACTAAACGGTTAGTTCCGCCAATTACAGGTACGGTAGTGACATTGAAGTCGATAACTGAGAAATGACAAAACACCGCAGAAAATTGACGATTATTCTTTGAAACTCGTGGAACATTGTTTCAGTTAAGGTATAATCAGCGTGACGTGCCTCGTTAGTTACCAGGTCACTTTTAGAAGATCATTATTTGTAAAACTCTCTTCGAGTGCACTGATCATAAAATAAAGCCCTGAACATCCAAGCTTTCAACGTGTTGTAGTGTCGAAGAGAGTGTGTGTTACGCCGCAAAATGTAATAATCGCCGCAAAATGTAATACTAACGCAAAATGTAATAACAATCGCCGCAAAATGTAATACTAGCGCAAAATGTAATAACATCAACGCAAAGTGTAACAAAGTTATCAACGCGAAATGTAATAACTTTCCAACGCAAAATGTAATAACTTTTTTAACGCAAATTGTAATAACTCCTGAATTGCAAGTATGTTTAACTTAGTCAAAAATTAGTAACAGTATCGTGATTCTGACTTTTTGGAACCTAAGTTATAAATAACCTGTATACTAGGTCTACTAGTTTTATTATGAATTCTACACACCCTCGAATCAAAATAAGACAGATGTTCCTTTGCCACGTTGGTTGAACGAGGAAGGGGAGTGCGTGAGGGAACAGGAGGACCTTGTTTTGTGTGAAGCTTTATGAAATTATCCGCAAATGCATGTTCTTTTTTCTCATACAAAGCTATGGCTGATTGATTTTGCCATTGATTGATTGCCATGAGATTGTTAAAGAAACTTTGGCTCCCAGTGAGAGGCTTACCTTAATTTAAATAACACATGATTGAAAGTCAGTGTAATTGCCGTGAATCTCTCGGTAAGCAGTTGGTAAAGGGGTAGATAAAAAAAGAAAAGTGCAAAAGAAAAATTAGAACCCAAAAATGTACAAAACAAGAGTATAATACGTAAATTACAGCGCTTAAAAACACCCGAGGCGTTGTCCTCGACTGAGTATGATACGCAACACAGCGTAAAAGTATATTATAGTACTCTTGAGCGATCTCACTTCTATTTGGGAAGCCCAAGCTTAAAAATAGCCTTAACAAAGAAACACACTCTAGCTTCTCGCTCCACCGGATCGAAAATCCCTTACAACTCATCGGCCCTCTCGCTTCAGGGAGGACCAATAGGAAAGCTACAACTTCGATCCTTACCACAGACTATCCTGATATAAAAAGATCACCAAACAACTATTCGAGCGGGAACGGAATTGAAAAACTTCTCTACCTTTCCCTGAGTAACATTGAATTTGAAGTTGTCACGCTCCAAACAGCAGCTGAAGAGATTCGTGAAGAATCGAAACCGAGCGGTCCTGCTGAAGCACCTATGATGTCAGACAACGAATTACTGCTTAGTACATCTAGTGACGAGGATGTCGATTACACAGCCCCAAAAACGCCTTCTTACTGTCCTCCAACGGACACCGAAGAACACATGGCGGAGGACAAACAAAATGATGCTTACGTAAAAGCGTCTATACTAAACCTTCGATTATATCATACAAGAGAGACAAATCTCTAAAAGAGAAAATTTAATTGAAGGCTAAAATGCATCGCTATCGCAATTCACGAGGGGAGTCCGTGTAGGCCTGTCATATCTTTTGTTTTGAACATACTTGCAATTCAGGAGTTATTACATTTTGCGTTAAAAAAGTTAGCACATTTTGCGTTGGAAAATTATTACATTTCACTTTGATAACTTTATTACATTTTGAGAGTGTGATTGCAACCACCACCACCACCACCACCACCACCATTCGGTCAGAATCAATCTTAACGAGTTGACGCCAACAAGATTAACTTACGCCATTTTCTGTCAGGTCGGATTGCTTACCTGTTAGTACTTCAAAACACTCTCTACTGAAGACGCTAACGCCATTCTCCGTCAACACGAACACATACTGAACAGAATACAGGATGGGGGCCTGGGTCCAGTTGACAGTCTTATTGATACGCCAGTATACTGATACCTGGGAGACTGGGGTGACATTACAAGAATATCCATGTAGTCGCCAATCCTGCAAAGGCCGTTGTTCAATGATGTCGTCTGAGGGAGAAGTTAAGCTGGAAATTTTCATACCTCATTTTTACGAGAACTGGAGCGATATTATGCAATCAAATTTCTCCAGGCTGGTAAGATATATCTAAACTAATCTTTAAAGGAGTAGGTCACTCCAAAAACCGTGTATTTTTTTTCCATCACCAATAAAAAGTTCACAATGATTTGAGTTACTCGCCGTTGTTTTAGCTTCTGAAGTGGATGCGATCCCAATGAAAAAGAAGTGAAAAGTTCGACACCGGGAGCCGCCATTTTGAAAGGATCTTGAAGGCCAGGCCGCATATCCGTGACGTCATTCCGTCCGAATTGGCGCAAAGTTCAAAGGCTAAAGCTCTTCTTCTCTGTTCTAAATTCAGTTGCGAGCTAAAAAATTCGGCCCGACTTTCCTTAACTTGCCTAAAAAGAACAAAAAATTGCCAAAGAAGTGGTTCGAACAGCTACGTCGGGATGAGAGATTCATGCCAAAAATACTCGAAAATGTGTATGTGTGCAATGAGCATTTCACAGACGACTGTTTCAAAACTCAATACCGATTTGAGCTTGTGGCTGGAAACACAAGAAGGAGGTCATTGAAGAAAAATGCTCTCCGACAATTTTTCAACGGAAGGCCCTCGTAAAGCCACGTATTCCAAGCGAACGGCGCATCGCAAGGAACGAAAAGGGGTACCTATCAGTTATACTTTTCATTTTTAAAAATATTTTTGCCGGCAGAACTGTCGTTGACTTGATTGGGTAAATATTATTTCTGCGCAAGAAATTGAAGCTCCTCGCTGGACTTCAGGGCTCGAATTTCAAGAAAAAATCTTGGGGCCAGCTGGCCCCTAAGTTTTCAGGTTTGGTCGCCAGCACAAGTATTTTAGTCGCTAAAAATTTTCGACCCCTCAGGCAATGTACTTTCACGAAAAAGACGCGGGCCAGTTTCATGTATAATCCGTTTCCCGCTATTTTTTTTTTCTATAATAACAGGGAAAATGGCTGAATGAAATTCTTTTCATCATTTACCAGTCTTACCAGTATTTATAAAAAAAAAAGCTTCTATGTTACAAGCTTTAATTCATTATAGTTCTCAGACTGGCGCCAGGGTTTTCGTGTTTTCGTGTTCATTGATGCATGGCGACTGCATGCGTTTTTTGGAAGTGATTTACTAAATTTCTTAGGGTACCGTGGGAACTTCAAATGCCCTGCAGATTTCTTTAAAATTACAAGTCAGACTAACCCGGTACGGTTTTCTTTTATCAAAAAAGTACTTTTCCGCTTTACAAATCTCTTGTGTCGGTCAAAATCAGAGCGTGTTTAATAATCGACCTTGACAGCCAGGGATGAGTTACAAATACTTACAAATTTTCAAATGCTGTCTAATTTGATTTGGAATACATTGGAAGAAGTAGTTAGCTGTACATCAGTACTATCTACATATCGATAATTACCGATAACAACTCCTGCTATAGCGAAATCCGATATCCGCATGTAAATAATATTTTGTCTGAAATGTGTTACAATTTGTTTTCAATTTTATCAACACGATTCATCATTAATTAAGGACAGTGTTTTTGCATTCACATCACTTTTGGGAGTTACAGTTGCTAATGAAGCAAATCTACGGTAAAAAATGAAGCTTTAATTTTACTACATACTTTGTCAAGTAACGAGGCGAGTAAACACAACACATGCGATACGGATAAACACACTAGCAGAGTGAATTTCCTTCATCAGCTAATTTTTACGCATGTAAAAGTTCCTTATACTTTTTTCTTCTATCCAAAATCGATTACATATGCTTAGCTTTCCAACAATACAAATTACAATTCTCACAAAAAATCTTATGTAATGATAAGGAATGTCGCCAATTTCACATTTCACGTCAAAGACGTCGATTTCACTTCGCATCTTACATGTAAAGTCACTGCGTATTTCAAAAGAGTCCACGTAGTCCATAAGTGTAAAGAAACCTGGCAAACACGTACGAGCACGGGCAAAAAGTATCCAAATTTTATAAGTAAAAACACAGACTTGTGAGGTGGAGAGCATTCGCCCGATTTAAACACACCATTGAAAACTCGTCAGTTTCTGGGATACCAGAACTCCCTCCGCATTGAACCGCCAGTAAAATAAAAATGGAGACAAATCAGATCAAAAGCATTATACTGGGGATTTATTTAAGCCACCAATTCAATTCTGAGAGCAATATGCAATTAAAAATAAACTTCCTCTTCCGCTAACTGCGTCCATTGCAATTGTACTGCAAAATGTACCTTCCATCTTGGTGACCTACTCCGGCTGTTCTCGGCAACAAACACATTCTCTTTGCGTCGGCATGATTGCACATCTCTCACAAGTACACCACAGAGCATTTTCCAACCAATCGTTCCATTCAACTTGATTGTTATCATCCCCGAAATCACTAGCACGTTCTAGCTTAAAGCGCAGCCATACTAAAGCTCAAGGGAACAAACACATTCTCGGACGGAATGACGTCACGGATATGCGGCCTGGCCTTCAAGATCCTTTCAAAATGGCGGCTCCCGGTGTCGAACTTTTCACTTCTTTTTCATTAGGATCGCATCCACTTCAGAAGCTAAAAGAACGGCGAGTAACTCAACCCAATGTGAACTTTTTATTGGTGATGGAAAAAAATACACGGTTTTTGGAGTGACCTACTCCTTTAAGAAAAATATTCGCGGATTTTTATTTGAGACTCTTTCAGATAAGAATGACTATCTTGTTGAAGTCGACACCCAGACTCAAATTCTTAAATTTAGTGCCTGATTGATGTCAAACCATCGTTTAGCTTATCTCTAGTTATTCATAGCTCCTAGTATCAATCAAAATATGTAAATGTACTTGTATTAAACAGTTTCGTAAATCTTTGTCTAGGTAGTTGAATAGTAATCTTATTGTATATTAATGGTCCAATATAAATAAATATGTGGCCCGCCTCCATTAGATTAGACTACCTGCGGGTTCGCGCTGTTGTCATAGTCAAGCTTTTTAACTTAATTACTTTTAATAATAAAATGTTAAGTGTAAAGTGTATATATTTTTGTAAAATTGTAAATGTATAAGTAATGAATAAAGTTGTTGTTGTTGTTGTTGTTGTTGCCATTAATACTAAAAGCCCTGGGAACGAGTTTGGGTCGATTTTGGTCATAAATTGCATTATCGTAAGTAGTGAAGAACAAATTCTGAGGCTGGTTGTGTGTTAAAAAGTTATCGAAAAAGTAAAATCTGCTATAAGCACTGCGTAAGCTGCAATTTCTACCGCCTAGCTCTAACCATAGGGATCCTTTATTTCTCTATGACGGTAACTTAGAGCAAATAGCAAAATTCCATCTTTCCCGTAACTGATAAAAAAATCGCTCTTTCCTTCGAAACAAATTAAAGTTAAAACCCAAAGCCATTTCCCCCGGTTTAAAACCATAAAATCTAAGATCCAAGACTCAAAATACCATTAGTTCAGCCAGGTTGGCTGTCTATATTATAAAATGCTTTGGAACGATTACGAGAGTTCAGCTTCCATCTATACATGCATAGAGGTTATCGGTAGGATAGTCCATTTTAGGTAGACCTTTCACTTAAAAATTAAAGTTACTGTAACTTTGCCGGAGAAAATTCTCCGTGTATCATTATGCCCACCATGTTTATTTCGCTTGTATTTCCCGCGTGAAGGAATTAATCTCTTTAGCCGACTGACAAGGCTATCGCCGACGTTATCAAGATCGATTCGCGGATAAAGTCTTGACAAAACGTTTTTCCGCAGACTGAAGCAGAGGGACAGTTATGCACTGCAGGTTTGTAATCGCAAACTAAAGCCTCAACCGCAAATAGTGACTTGGCCTAAAAGAAAAATGTCTCACCATGTTCCGTGTTGGATCTCTGACTTCCACAGATGGTTCAGCTCTCTGGCATCCCGAGAGCGCGCTATCAGAGTGGACTAAAACGATATAATTCCCTGCACTGGCATACGCGTGGGAAACAGTCTTCTGTTGATTGGTTAAATTTTCGACCGGAGTCGAGTCTCTAAAAATTCACGGTGTAGTTGGCCGTGCGAGAGTCTGAGATGGTAATAGACCATTTCACAGTTGTCAGCTCAGTGACCTGGCCTTTGTATGGCAGCGAGGCTAGAGTTGACCTTGTTTTGATACAGACCTCACTGCTTTTGTCATGTAAATGCACCTAGTTAGCATCAGAACAACTTGTTTTACACAACAAAAGCAGTGAGGTCTGTATCAAAACAAGGTCAACTCTAGCCTCGCTGCCATACAAAGGCCAGGTCACTGAGCAGACAACTGTAAAATGGTCTATTAAGGTTAACCGTCTGATTTGTCCTCAGAAGGGTGGACGTTATCTTGAAAAATGCTGCATTGCGAGATAAGCAGAGTAATGGATGATTTCATTTTATACTTACAAGTATAGTATACTATTTCTGAAAAGTCTGCCTTTAGCCAATTAAAATATGGAGCGGTTTTCATTAAGTGCCATGTCACCAAAGTTACCGGCCAAACCTATGACAAAAAAAAAACCGGCACGTGACGAAAGAAGAAAGTCGATAAACATCCAGTGATTTTCAACCAAACAGAGCGCGGTAAAACTCTTCTGGGGTAGGCCACCAAGAAGCGATTTCTGCTGCGTAAACAGTTTCGCCCCGTCGTTTCTTAGGTTACCGATGATGTTGACCCGCTGACCACACTGTGTGTCCAGTCTTTTTATTTCTAGTGCACGTCACGCGAAGCTTATACTGTTCTGGCGTAAATTCTTAATTACCGTTAAACCGGGTACCTTATATTAAGGGGGAATTTTTAAAAGTGGGCCAAGCCAAAAGTCTTTGAATTTAATTCAGGTCGAAATTAACGAACTTAGTCAGTGAACTTGTCCCCTGAGTTCATCGCTTGACTTGAAACAAGTTTCTAAAACGTGATAATGACGAGGTTCTTTAAACAGCAGTTCACACTAACTTTAAATTATGACTTTGAACATTCATCTCCAAGTTGTAAGTAACAAACTTTCACTTTCTGACACAATTTGGTACCGGGCGCGGAATATTGTCAATTGAGGGAAGTTTATGGGACAGATTTGAACAGAAAAGGCCCAGAACGCTTTAAACTGTGTAATAGGCCCTTTGCAGCTGGGTTCACGTGACCAAGTTTTACTTAGAAAATTTTTATATTATGGGCTAGAACTTGAAGAATGCCAGAAATGGCGCATCGAAAATACCAAAATGGCCAACTTTGAGGCCCCTGGAATTAAAGAGTAACTTTATACAACACTTTGAAATTTCGGAAAATTTGAAGGATTTGTATGTAAGCTGTTGCTGGAAAGCAAGGTCTTGCTCTCCAGCAACATTTTCCATACAAATCTTCTTATTCTTTTAAAACTTCGACCGTCATAAAATCTCCTTTGATGATGGGGGGTGGGGGGGGAGGGGGGCCTCAAACTTGGT
The DNA here is from genome assembly GCF_964199315.1 of Orbicella franksi. Classification (NCBI taxonomy): domain Eukaryota; kingdom Metazoa; phylum Cnidaria; class Anthozoa; order Scleractinia; family Merulinidae; genus Orbicella; species Orbicella franksi. Next base: position 26,246,614 of record NC_138154.1, read on the forward strand.
CATTTTGATATTTTCGACCTGCTTTTTTCATTTCTGGCATTACAGTCCATAATTTTACGAAAAATAGGTCACCTGCTGGCTTAGCTGCAAAGGGCCTATAGTGATGAAAACCTGGCGAAGTTTCGTATGCTGTCAGTTTTCCTAACTCTCATCGGGATTACCATTTTTTTTCAGTGGTTCAGTTGCATCAGAAGTGACCATAAGGACTTTAAGATATGCTACGGCGAGGTGCTACTACGGCTACTTTAGCCGTGAGGGACTAGGCTGACAACGGTGTTTTACCCGCCAAACTCAAATGATTAAGATTTTACTGTACGGCAATGGTATGTGCAGTCTCTGCGTGTCTTTACAAAAATGACTACTTTCAAGGAAACCAGATATTATTCTACTTTCATACGAAATAGGCTGGATTAATGACAATGATTTCCTTCTCCTGTATTCGTCTTACATCTCCTAGAACTCAGATTTGCCTTTTAGAACTTGATAGAACCGCCTGTAATTCCAACCACAAAACAAAATATAAACTCTGATATAAAAAAGCTTGATTTCAACACGGACAGGTTGTTCGTACAACGATTACGTCATAAGCCCGAAAACACAAAATTTTCGATTATAATAAAATACATTTTGAAGAGTAATAAACAATTATAGCTCAGATTAGAACATACGAAAACTACGTCTCGGTCCATAAACTCGCAAAAAAAAGAACGAGGCCAATATTAAGCCATCTTGCTTGAACAAGCTTGGTCAATAAAGGATTTATTATATCGTTTTCGGGGAAATTTTTCTTGCGGAACACGGCGGGTAGTCCTGAGCGGGCAAGATAGCTTCATCTTGCCCGCTCGGGTAGCCAATCACAGAGCAGGATTTGATTCATCTTGCCCGCTCACGGAGCTAGCCATATAATAAATATATAATATTTCGCTATAATCATACAGAGGTTCAAGCCAAGACGTCGGGCGAAGTTATCAGTCAAGCCATCTAGGGCCGGAAGTTATTTGTTTGCGCGCATATTAAGGCGGAATCCACCACAAGTTCGAGTAACAAGTGGACAAAAACGTAATACCAAGATTATTTACATCGTATTGCAAACATCTGTACGACTGTTTTAAATATCTTCTAGAAAAAAAAAATCATTTCTAGCAACACCAAATGTCGAAAACAAATGTTGAACTTCGTATGAAACACTTGAAAGTACTGGTGAAATGAAACGGAGGATGAAACTTTAACTGCGTTTGCACAATTTATTTTATGGAAATTTATTTTCTCTCGGTCCCACAGGAAATTGTTTTCGGTGTTATTTCAGGCAACCATTTATATCTATAGCTTTAAGAAAGTGTAAAAAGGACTGTAAAATACTTAAAATTATTCTGGTACCAGATTTTTGTCCACTAAAAACTGAAATTGCTCGATTTTCTTTCGGATTTCTTCTTAATTCTAATACTTTCCTCTCCTCTCATTCATTAGTCATGAGAAAGAAATCAAATGTAAACACCAGTTTCACTCCAGGTGCTGCAGACTTTGCAAAGAGCGAAAGCTCTGAAAACTAAATTAAAAGTATTTTTAATTTCCCCTGATTAGTTTTATTTTGATACATTGACACATTGTGAATGTAATAGTTTTTGCCTCTCAGCCCGTTTTCGTGACTTATCAATCAGTTCTCTGTACGGTGCAATCCGATCATACATACTGCTAAAGAAATAACGGAAGTAAGATGATTCGAACGACATGCAAGGCCAGTTAAAGTTTATAGCCACAATTCAGTTTTGCCAGACGACGTAACTTTTAAAATTGCAAATCCTGCGCTGTGAAAGAAAGGTTTCGTGAAATTTTGGTAAAAATACTGAAGGAAGATGACGTGCATACATACAAATCAACAGGAAACGGAAAAGCAAGTGTCATTTGAAGGTGTCAAAGATTTTACGTTTAAGATCTGAACTTCGTTAAGGTTCCTTCTTATAAAAAGATGCCTTAAAATTTCTCAAATAGTAGTACTACCTTTTAAAGCACAATATTTGTTTTCTCTTGTATTTGAAATTAAATTTCATTTATCCTTTGTCACTCGGATTTTTAATCAGTCACTGACAGCTGCCGCTTCAGTTCAATATGAACAAGCCGCAAAACAAAAACTATATTTTACCGAGAGTTTCGATTACGAATAATAATTGTCAACATTTCTTACAGAGTTTGGATTGTGCCTCAACTTTTATCACTCAGCCTTTGTTAGTTCCTGGGTCATCGGTTCACCTTGCAACCCGTCGTCACGAGAAACAAATCAAATGTGAACAAGTTTCACCACAAGCTGCTGCAGACTTCGCAAAGGAGAAGAAAGCTCTGGAAACCACCAGGATAATTGGAATGGCTGTGAATGTATGTCTCCACCCCCTGTTTATGCATATTTTGTTTGTGAACGTCTTTTCTAATGGTAGTAATTACACCGTGAACGTAATAGTTCTGTCTCATCCCGTTTCGTAGCTTTATCGTTCCTCAATTTTCTGTGCAATCCAATCTATACTGCTAGCTAGCTGCAGAAAGACATGCAAGGACCTGCTTAGAATGAAGAGCAGAAGCTTAAAGGAGGGATAAGAACTTATTAAAACTATATATTGGCGTGTGATATCGATAATCCCGGAGTTACTGATATAGTCGGTGATACAAAAATTTTTAAACATTGTGTTGAGATAAACTTCCATAGAAACTGATTTACTGGAGTGTATGTCAGTTTCTTTGCAGGAGAGAAACATACTTAAAAACATGGCGAGTTACTGTTTAGCAACCATTCAGTTTTGTTTTGTCTTTGTTTCAGACTACGTTAATTTTAATTGCAATTCCTGTACTATAAAAGAAAGGTTTTGCTAACTTGAATAAAAATAAAAGTAACGAAATTTTTAGGAGAATAAAAAAAAAAGATAACAGGCATATCAATAACCCATCAATGACACCAAAGCGAAATGCAAGTGCCATTTGAAGGCGTCAAAGTTTCCACGCAATCTAAACTTTGTAAAGGTTCGTCCTTTAAATGAGTTACTTAAAAAATGTCTCGACTAGCAGCACTACATTTTAAATTACAATATGTTTTCTTTTGCATTTGAAATGAAATTCCTTGTCGAATTTCAGTCATCTGGAGTCACTCAAACTTTTAATCAGCTGCTGCTATCTAGGGACAAGCGCAAGACAAAAACTATATTTTAACGAGAGGTCCAATTACGAATAATAATTATCAACATTGGCCGGTCTCAGTGTTTTAATTGTGTCTCAATCTTATCAATCAAGAAATGTATTTCAATATAACTCACAAAATTCTAATTTGCAATTTGCAAAAGACTGTTTGTCACGTTAACAGATTCATATATTTGTTAAGATTTTTTCACGAAGTGTTACTTTCCACTTTCGAGAAAAATTGCGTTTTGCTTTGTGAAATTATCTTTCGAGATTCTTTGCGAAATGTCACTTTATACTTCGCGAAATATTGCTTGATGACGTGGTATCTGAATAAACTTTAAGTGACGTTCATTGTTTTTCTTCTAATAAATTTTGTATATAGACTGTGATCTAGTTAGGCATATTTCATAAAGAACATTTCTTGTCGAGTTGAATAAGAACCACATGCTCAACTTTCACTCAAAAAACGGGCCATGACCGTAACTGGATCTTAAGCAATATCCTTGGTTATAATATGTCCCATGGTTGGGAAGCAAGAGAACCAGGTGGAAAAGATTGCCTTCGCCATGACAGCAATAATCCTGAACATCGTAAGCATTCCTGTGACGATCGAATATCGTGATGAATGTGCTGATGATAATGGCGGTGAAGACAAGACCTAGATTGTAAAGTAAATATAACATTTTGCTGGCCTGTTTGGCTGGAACAGACCTGTTAGTAGGAGCCGCTTCACAGCCAAGTTACATCGTGGGGCAGATTTATGTTATAAAATGTTTGTCTCCGTCGGAATACTGCTCACACCATAAGGCGGCCCATCTGATGTTTTTAATTCCTATTTTTGCATCTCTGTTACATCTCACAAATATTAGTTCAAGTATTAGTAAGACTATAGGATAAAATGATTCGAAATACACGCAAGGAGCTGCTTAGAATGATTGAAGAGCACAACTTTAACGAGGAGTAAGAACTTTTTTGATTATTGAAATTACTGACGTGTGATATCGATAATCCCAAAAGTGATAATATTAAAGCAACAAAATATGATCTGGATCATAATCTCTTGATTAAAGATATTAACAACATAATGTCGAAGTAAATTTCGCTGGAAATTGATTTAGAGTGTTGTCAGTTTCTCTGCAGGAGAGAAATAAACTTAAAAATATGGCAAGTTATACTCAGTGTTTAACAACAATTCAGCTTTTTTGTTTTAAGTATCAGACGACGTAAATATAATTACAAATCCTGCACTATGAATGAAAGGTTTCTCTAAATACGAATTAAAATAAAAATAGCTAACTTTTAAGGAGAATAATAATAAAAAAAAGATTAAGTGCATATCAATTACCCATCAATGAATAAACAGCAAACTGAAAAGCAAGCGCCATTTGAAGGCGTGAAAGATTTAACGCATATCTAAACCTCGTAAAAGGTTCTTACTTTAAAAAAAATTACTTTAAAATTTATGATCTGAGAGTACTAAATTTGAAAGCGCGGTAAGCTTACTTTTGCATTTGAAAATAAAAATTTGAAAATTCCTTGTGTTAATGTTATTTATCCCGAGTCATTCGGACTTTTAATCAGTCGCCGACAGCTGCCGCTTTTGATGAACAAGCGCAAAACGAAAATTATATTTTACCCAGAGCTCCGATTACGAATAATAATCATCAACATCTGTTTCAGTGTTTTGATTGTGCCTCAGCGTTTATAACTCATGCCAAGAAATAGTACTTCCCTCAAAGATATAGCTTACAAACTTTTCACTCGTAATTTGCGAAATGGTGTTTGTCAATTTAAAAGATGCATATATTTGTTAAGATCCTTGGCGAATTGTTACTTTCCACTTTTGAGAAAGATTGCCTTTGCTTTTTGAAATAATCCTTCCGGATTCCTTGAGAAATGTCACTCAGTCATACTCAAATTATCGCTTGATGACATGGTACCTAAATGAACTTTTTGTGGTCACGGTTCATTGCTTTCGTTCTAATTAATTTCGTATATAGACTGCGATCTAGCTAGGTAGGCATATTTCATAAAGAACATTTCGTGTCGTGTTGAAAGAGAACCACAAGCTAAACATCCACTGAAAATCTCGCCATGAACGTAACTGAATCTAAAGCGGAATCATCATGTGCCATGAACGAGATGGTTTGGAAGCAGGAATACCTGGGGGAAAAAATAGCCTTCGCCATCACAGCCACAATCTTGAACATCCTAAGCTTTCCTGTGACGATCGTGATGAATGTGCTGATGATAATGGCGGTGAAGACAAGACCCAGATTGCAAAGTAACTATAACATTTTGCTGGCCTGTTTGGCTGGAACAGACCTGTTAGTAGGAGCCGCTTCACAGCCAAGTTACATCGTGGGGCAGATTTATGTCATAAAAGGAATATCTCTGTCGGAATACTGCAGATACCACAAGCTGACCAATCTTCTGGTCTTATGTCCTATTTTTGCATCCGTGTTACATCTGTCACTAATTAGTATTGAACGATTTGTGGCTATGAAGTATACTTTTCGTTACATAACAATTGTTACAGGGCTTCGCTTAAAAATAGCCGTTGTTAGTTCCTGGGTGTTCGCATTTTGCCCAGCTATTCTGCGAGGTCTTTCTGAAAAGTTGGAATTTATTTCCTCGGTCGTAGCTGTAATGGTTTTATTTCTCAACATTTTGTTAATACTTTTCTGTCATTTATCGGTTTACTTTGTAACCCGTCGTCACGAGAAACAAATGAAATGTGAACAAGTTTCACCACAAGCTGCTGCAGACTTCGTAAAGGAGAAGAAAGCTCTGAAAACTACCAGGATAATTATAATGGCTTTGCTTGTATGTCTTTTTCCCCTGTTTATGTATGTTTTTCTTTGGTTCGCCTTTTCTAAGAGTAGTAGTTATACTGGGAACGTAATAATTTTGTCTCATCCGGTTTTCATCTGGTTGTCATCGCTGAATTCTCTGTGCAATCCGATGATATACTGCTATAGAAATAAGATGTTTCGAAAGACATGCAAGGAGCTGCTTAGAATGAAGTGCACGAACTTTAACGAGGAGTAAGAAAATTATTAAAAGAAAAACATTACTGTGGTGTAATATCGATAATGCCGGAATTGCTAATAGTACTGTTATTATTGTTAAAATGAACTTCCTTGGAAAGTAATTTAGGGTGTTGTCAGTTTCATTGAAGGAGAGAAATAAACTTAAAACATCCCTGCGATTTATTGTTTAGCAACAATGGCTGGTTTGCAGTGTCACGCCATCAAAAATAAAAATCGTAACCATTCAATAAATTAAGTCAAGAAGCTGAGATATGACAGATGATTGATATATAAATAACCTCGCCAAGTTTTAAGTCTGTAAGGTTTTCCATCCGCGCGTTATTCGGAAAAGTGTTTCACTCAAATTTATAGAGCTTTGTATGGTGTCGCCGTGTTTGTGCCCCTCGGAGGGACGCAAACATGGCGGCCGTAAAGTAACAGAAACATCTGTCATTGAGTTTTGCCATTGAAACGAAACGTTATTACTCTAGAGCTCTGATACATTGAAATTAATACTTTTTCTAGAGCAAGAAGTGCTTAGTTAGTAAAAACGTGAGCAATAAGTCATCTTTTGACTTACTCGACAGCCTTATCGAGCCGCCATTTTAATGTTACGCAACGTATAAACTTGGAAATTCCGACGTGCTCCATTACATAATGAGGAACCCTGTCGTTGCAAAACGTCAAGTTATTAGAGGGTCTTACATTTGATGAAACTAAAACTTCACAAGAATTGGTAATTTCTTATTTTGGAAATTGATGACGTCACATGAAAACCGGCAATTCAGTGTCTTTTTGTTTTAGTTTCAAACGACGTAAATTTTAATTGCAAATCTAGTAGTATGAAAGAAAGGTTTCGCTAAATTTTAAGGAAAGTAAAAGGAGTTGTGGTGCATATGGATGAATCAACAGCACCCTGAAAAGCAAGTGTCACATAAAGGTCTTAAAGCTCTTTTCGTATAATATCTGAACTTCGTGGACGTTAACATACTTTAAAATTTCTTGACTAACATGCACAGTACTGCAGTTAAAAGTACAATATTTTATCTTTTGCAATAGAAGTTAATTTCCTTGTCGAATTTATGTTATTCTGAATCACTCGGATAGTAAATCAGTCGATAACATCTGGTTGTTTCAATAAAGAAGCGCAGGACAAAATCTATGTTTAACGTAAGTTTTGATGAAGAATACTAATTTTTAACATTTTTTTCAGTGGTGTGATTGTGTTTCAGTGCTTACCTCAGGATAGTTAACAAAATTTAAATTCGTAGTTTGCAAAATGGTGTTTGTCACTTTGAGAAAAATTGCTTAATATTTTTTGGCCAAATATTACTTATCGTATTTTGCATTTTGAGAAAGATTGATTTTTGCTTTGTGAAAAGATCCTTCGAGGTTCTTTCCGAAATAATACTTTACTAGTTTACTTTGCCAAATTTCAATTTATATTCTGGGAATCATTGCATGATGACCTTTTACCTGAATGAACGTTTTGTGGTGTTTATTGTTTTCGTTTTAATTAACTTAGTATTTAGACTGTGATCTTTTTATGAATATTTCATAAAAGAACATTTCGTGTCAGGTTAAAAAAAAAAAAAGAAAAAAAAAACTGCAAGCTGAACTTCCACTGAAAAAAACTCGCCTTGAACGCAACTGAATCTAAAGCATGATCCTAGGTTATAATATGTCCCATGAACGAGATGGTTTGTAAGTAAGAGTACCCAGGTGGAAAAGGTTGCCTTCGCCATGATAGCAATAATCCTGAACATTCTAAGCTTTCCCGTGAAAATCGTCGTGAATGTGCTGGTGATAACGGCGGTGAAGACAAGACCGAGATTGCAAAGTAAATATAACATTTTGCTGGCCTGTTTGGTTGGAACAGACCTTTAATAGGAGCGGCTTCGCAGCCAAGTTACATCGTGGGGCAGATTTATCTCAGATATGGTCCGGTTTATCTCTGTCGGAATACTGCCAATACCAAAAGGCGGCCTATCAGATGTTTTTAATTTCTCTTTTTGCATTTTTGTTACAGGTAAGAATTATTATTTCACTTTTCAGTACATGTAGTGTTATAGAAATAAAATGATTCTAAAGACATGTAAGGAGCTGCTTAAAATGAAGTGCACAAACTTTAGCAAGGAGTATTTTATTTCATTTCTTTTTTTTTTTTGCAAAACAAAGTTAAGACTGGCGTGTGATATCGCAAATCTCGAAACTGATATTATTAAAGCAAGAGAATAAGATCTGAATTATAATCTCTTGATTAAAGATGTTAACAACATTATGTTAAAATAAATTTCGCTGAAAATTGATTTTGAGTGTTGTCAGTTTCTTTGAAGGAGAAGAAAGATCTTAAAAATATGGCGAGTAACTGTTTAGCTATAGCTTCCATTCAGGTTTTTTTGTTTTCAGTATGGGAGGTCGTAAATATTTCTAGCAAAACCTGCACTGTAAATGAAAGGTTTTGTTTGCTAAAAAATTAGCAAAAAAATGGCTAACTTTTTAGGAGAATAAAAGAAGATTGAGTGCATATCAATTACCCATCAATGAATCAGCAGCCAACTGAAAAGCAAGTGCTATTTAAAGGCTTGAAAGATTTTACACTTATCTATACTAAACTTCGTAACGGTTCCTTCTTTTTTGTATTAGAGTCTTTCGGACTTTTAATGAGTCGCCGGCAACTGCCGCTTCCAATGAACAAGCGCAAAACAAAAACTATATTTTAACGGGAGCTTCAATCAGAATAATAAAGCTTCGATCAGAATAATAAATATCAACATTTGTTTCAGTGTTTTGATTGTGTCTCAACGTTTATAACTCAAGAAATTTTACTTCACTGAATATAGCTTACAAACTTTTAATTCGTAATTTGCGAAACGGTGTTTGTCACTTGAACAGATACATATATTTGTTAAGATTTTTGGCGAAATTTTACTATCCACCTTTGAGAAAGATTGCGTTTTGCTTTGAGAAATAATTCTTCGATATTCTTTGCGAAATGTATCTTCATAGTTCGTAAAATCTCGCTTGATAACGTGGCACGTGAATTAACGTTATGTGGTGTTCATTGTTTTTGTTCTAATTTATTACGTATATAGATTATGACCTAATTAGGCATATTTCTTAAATAAAATACAGTTCGTGTCGTGTTGAAAAAGGGCCAGATGCTAAAGTTTCACTGAAAAAAACGCCATGAACGTAACTGAATTTAAAGTGTGATCCTAGTTTATAAAAGCAACTCGTTCATGTCCCATGAACGAGATGGTTTGAGAACAAGAAAACCACGAGGAAAAGATTGCCTTCGCCATAACAGAAATAATCCTGAACATCCTAAGCTTTCCTGCAACGATCGTAATGAATGTGCTGGTGATAATGGCGGTGACGACAAGACCCAGATTGCAAAGTAAATATTACATTTTGCTGGCCTGTTTGACTGGAACAGACCTGTTAGTAGGGACCGCCTCACAGCCAAATAACATCGTTCAACAGATTTATGTCATTAAAAGTTTATCACTGTCCGAATACTGCCGATACCAAAAGACGGCCTATGTGATGTTTTAATTTCTCAAAAATCCTATTTTTGCATCTCTGTTACATCTAACAATTATTATTTCACTTATTAGTAGTGCTATAGAAATAAAATGATTCGAAAGACATGCAAGGAGCTGCTTAGAATGAAGTGCACAAACTTTAACGAGGAGTAAGCGTATTTTATTTTATTGTATTTAATTTTGTTTTTTGTTTGTAAAAAAAAAAAATAAAACAATACTGACGTGTGATATTGATAATGCCGAAACTGACACTATTAAAGCAACAGAATATGATCTGGATCATAATCTCTGGATTAAAGATATTAACAACATTATGTTGAAATAAATTTCGCTGGAAATTGATATAGAATGTTGTCAGCTTCTTTGAAGGAGAGAAATAAACTTAAAAATATGGCAAGCTACTGTTTAGCTATAGTTACCATTCAGTTTTTTGATTTCAGTTTTAGACGACGTAAATATTAATTTCAAAACCTGCGCTATGAATTAAAGGTTTCGCTGGTCAAAAATTAGAATAAAATTAGCTAACTTTTTAGGAGAATTAATGAAGATTAAGTGCATATTAATTACCCATCAATGAATCAACAGCAAACTAAAAACCGAATGCCATTTAAAGGCGTGAAAGATTTTACGCATATCTAAACTTCGAAACGGTTGCTTCTTTAAAATAATGCTTTAAAATTTATCATCTAACAGTACTAAATTTTAAAGCTCAATAAGTTTACTTCGCTTTTAAAAATAAAATTCTTTGTATTATTTTGATTTATCCTTGACTTTTAACGAGTGGCCGGCAGCTGCCGCTTTCAATGAAAGAGCGCAAAACAAAAACTATATTTTCACGGAAGCTCCGATTACGAATAATAATTATCAACTTTTGTTTCAGTGTTCGAATTGCGTCTCAACGTTTATAAGTCAAGAAATGTTACTTTACTAAATATAGCTTTTAAACTTGTAATTCGTATTTTGCAAAATGGTGTTTGTCACTTTAAAAGATAGACATCTTTGCTAAGATTCTTGACGAAGTGTTACTTTTCACTTTTGAAAAAGATTGCGTTTTGCTTTGTGAAATGATCCTTCGAGATTCTTTGCGAAATGTCACTCAGCCATACTTCGTGAATTATTGCTTGATGACGTGGTGCCTGAATGAACTTTTTGTAGTGTTCATTGTTTTTGTTCTAATTAATTGCGTATATAAACTGTGATCTACTTAGCCATATTTCATAAAGATCATTTTGTGTCGTGTTTTAAGAGAACCAGAAGCCGAACATCCACTGAAAAAGTCGCCATGAACGTAACTGAGTCTAAAGCGGGATCTTTCGATGCAACATGTCCCATGAACGAGATGATTTGGAGGCAAGAGTACCAGGTGGAAAAAATTGCCTTCGCCGTGACGGCAATAATCCTGAACATCCTAAGCTTTCCTGTGACGATCGTAATGAATGTGCTGGTGATAATGGCGGTGAAGACAAGACCCAGATTGCAAAGTAACTATAACATTTTGCTGGCCTGTTTGGCTGGAACAGACCTGTTAGTAGGAGCCGCTTCACAGCCAGGTTACATCATAGGGCAGATTTATGTCATAAAAGGAATATCTCTGTCGGAATACTGTGGATACCACAAGCTGACCAACCTTCTGGTTTTGAGTCCTATTTTTGCATCCGTGTTACATCTGACACTAATCAGTATCGAACGGTTTGTAGCTCTGAAGTATACTTTTCGTTATGTAACAATTGTTACGGGGCTTCGTTTAAAAATAGCCGTTGTTAGTTCCTAGGTGTTCGCATTTTGCCCAGCTATTCTGGGAAGTCTTTCTAAAGAATTGGGATTTATCTCCAATGTCGTAGCTGTAATGGTTTTATTTGTCAACATTTCGTTGATAGTTTTCTGTCATTCATCGGTTTACTTTGTAACCCGTCGTCACGAGAAACAAATTAAATGTGAACAAGTTTCACTACAAGCTGCAGCAGACTTTGCAAAGGAGAAAAAAGCTCTGAAAACTACCAGGATAATTATAATGGCTTTGCTTGTATGCCTTTTCCCCCTCTTTATGTATGTTGTTTGTTGGTTCCTCTTTTCTGGGGGTAGTAGTCACATTGGGAACGTAGTACTCTTGTCTCATCCCGTTTCCGTATGGTTGTCATCGCTGAATTCTCTGTGCAATCCGATCATATACTGCTATAGAAATAAGACGTTTCGAAAGGCATGCAAGGAACTGCTTAGAATGAAGTGCACGAACTTTAATGAAGAGTGAGAACTCTTTAAAAGAGCAATTACTGGGGTGAGATACCGAAAATGCCGGAATTGCTAATACTAAAGTTATTATTGTTGAAATAATTTTTGTTTGTAAGTAATTTAGGGTGTTGGTCGTTTCTTTGAAGGAGAAAAATATGCTTTAAAATATCCAGGCGATTTATTGTGTAGCCGCAATTTAGTTTTGTTTTCATTTCAGATCTAGTAGTATGAAAGAGAGGTTTCTCTAAGTGAAAATTAATAACTAAATTTTAAGTAGAATAAAAGAAGATGACGTGCAAATCGATAAATCAACAGCAACCTGAAAAGCAAGTGTCATTTAAAGGTCTCAAAGTTTTTAGGCATAATATCTGAATTTCGTGAAGGTTTCTCCTGCTTCAGAATTAAGTCTTTCTGAAGAGTTTGAAATAGTTAGCCTATTGCGCTATCTCATCGTTTGTTTGTTTGTTTGTTTGTTTTTTAATTTCTGTTGATACCCTTCCGTTATTTATCGGCTTTCTTTCTAACCAGTAGTCCCCAGAAACAAATTAAATTTGAAAAGGTTCACGACAAGCTGCCGCAGAATTTGGAAATGAGAAGAAAGCTCTGAAAACTACCAGGATAATTACAATGACTTTGGTTGTATGTCTTTTGCCTGTATTTATGTATACTTTGTTTGTGAACGTCTTTTCTAAGGATAGCAATTACACTGTGAATGTAATAGTTTTGTCTCATCCCGTCTCCGAAACGCAATCATCCCTCAATTCTCTGTGCAATTCAATCATATACTGCCCCAGAATAACATGTTTCGAAAGACATACAGAATGAAGTGCACAACCTTTAACTAGGAGCTCGAGTAAGAGCTAATATTAGAGTTATTAATAACATGATGAAATAAATTTCGTCAGAAATTTGTTTAGAGTGTTGTCAGAATCTTTGAAGGAGTGAATTAGAGGGGCATTGAAAAGTCCCATTCAATTTAAAAGTTCTCGTAAAATTTGGCCTTTGCTCGAATTGTTCGCAAAAATTAGGTGAGTGCTCGTATACTCGTGCTCGCAAAAGTTTTGCAACTGCTCGCATGCTCGTATTCTTGTTAAATATTCTCTGCCATCTAGCGGAAGAATAATTTGCAACATGGAAACAAAATTGAGGCTGGAAACAATGTTTTCCGTTTTGCAAATCTACGAGACATAATTATTATAAGATTCTTTGCGAAATCTTACTTTCCACTTTTGAAAAAGATTGCGTTTTGCTTTGTGAAATAATCCTGCGAGGTTCTTTGCGAAATGTCACTTCACTTTTACTTCGTAAAATATTCCTTGATGACGTGGTACCTGAATGAACTTTGTTTGGTGCTTATTGCTTTCGTTCTAATTAATTTCGTATGTAGATTGTGATCTTTTCAGGCATATTTCATAAGTACATTTTGGGTCAACTTGAAAAAGTATCGCATGCATGCTAAACATCGACGGAAAAAACCGCCATGAATATAAGTAAATCTAAAGCGGGATCTTTGGTTATAATATCTCCCATGAACGAAAAGGTTTGGAAGCAAGAGAACCTGGTGGAAAAGATTGCCTTCGCCATGACAGCAATAATCCTGAACATCCTAAGCTTTCCTGTGACGATCGTGATGAATGTGCTGGTGATAATGGCGGTGAAGACAAGACCCAGATTGCAAAGTAAATATAACATTTTGCTGGCCTGCTTACCTGGAACACACCTGCTGGTAGGGGCCGCTTCACAGCCAAGTTACATTGTGGGACAGATTTATGTCATAAAAGGTCTATCTCTGACGGAATACTGCGGATACCACAAACTGACCAATTTTCTGGTCTTAATTCCCATTTTTGCATCCGTATTACATCTGACACTAATCAGTATCGAACGTTTTGTAGCCATGAAGTATACTTTTCGCTAGATAACAATTGTTACGGGGCTTCGTTTAAAAATAACCGTTGTTAGTTCCTGGGTGTTCGCATTTTGCCCAGCTATTCTGCGAATTCTTTCCGAAAAGGTGGAATTTATTTCTGGGGTTGCAATTGCAATGGTTTTATTTCTCAACATTTTGTTAATAATTTTCTGTCATTTATCGGTTTACTTTGTAACCCGTCGTCACGAGAAACAAATCAAATGTGAATAAGTTTCACCACAAGCTGCAGCAGACTTTGCAAAGGAGAAAAAAAATCTGAAGACCACCAGGATAATTATAATGGCTTTGCTTGTATGTCTTTTCCCCCTGTTTTTGCATGTTTTGTTTTGGAGCGTCTCTTCGAAGAGTAGTAGTTATATTGTGAACGTAATAATTTTGTCTCATCCCGTTGTCATCTGGTTGACATCGCTGAATTCTCTGTGCAATCCGATCATATACTGCTATAGAAATAAGATGTTTCGAAAGACATGCAAGGAGCTGCTTAGAATGAACTGCACAAACTCTAACGAGGAGTAAGAAGTATTAAAAAAACTTTACTGACGTGTGAAATCGATAATGTCAGAATTGGTAATATTAAAGTTACTAATAACATGATGAAATAACTTTCGTTGGAAATTGATTGAGAGCGTTTGTTGTCAGATTCTTTAAAAGAGAAAATTTGAGGTGTATTGAGTGGTCTCATTCAATACTCCTCCTCGCCAAATTTTTCCTTTCCTAGAATTGCTCGCAAAACTCAGGTGACTCCTCGCTTGCTCGTGCTTGTATGCTCGTATTCTTGTTAAAATGGTCTGCCGTGTAGCGGAAGCACGCATAACTTGGATCCTGGAAACGAAATTGAGGCTGAAAACAAAATTTTACGTTTTACAAACTGGGAAACATACTTATATTTGTTAAGATTTTTTGCGAAATGTTACTTTCCACTTTTGAAAAAGACTGCGTTTTGCTTTGTGAAATAAACCTTCGAAATTCTTTGCGAAATGCCACTCCATAGTTCGTGAACTATTTCTTGATGACATGGTACCTGAATGAACTTTGTGTGGCGATTATTGTTTTTCGTTCGAAATAAGTTCGTATATAGCGGACTGTGATCTAGTTAGGCATATTTCATAAAGAACATTTCGTGCCGTGTTAGAAAAAACATTATTTGCTTTAATTTCACTGAAAAAACTCGCCATGAACGTAACTGAATCTAAACCGGGATCCTTGGTTATAATATGTCCCATTGTTTGGGTGCAAGAGTGCCAGGTGGGAAAGATTGCCGTCGTGATGACAGCAATAATCTTGAGGATCCTAGGCTTTCTTGTGAGGATCGTGATGAATGTGCTGGTGATAATGGCGGTGAAGAAAAGACCCAGTTTGCAAAGTAAATATAATATTTTGCTGGCCTGTTTGGCGGGAACAGACCTGTTATTAGGGGCCACTTTACAGCCAAGTTACACCGTGGTTCAGATTTATGTCATAAAAGGTATATTTCTGTTTGAATACTGCCGATACCATATGGCGGCCCATCTGATGTTTTAAGTTGAATTTCTCGTTGTTGCATCTCTGTTACAGGTAAAAATTGTTAATTTATGTATTAGTAGTGCGATAGAAAAATGCGATGATTCGAAAGACATGCAAGGAGCTGCCTTGGAATGAAGTGCACAAAATTTAACGAGAACTAAGAGCTTATGTTACTCTCTCTTTCTTTTTTCAAAAACAAACACAATTCTGGCGTGTGATATCGATAATCTTGAAACTGATAATATTAAGGCAAGGGATCATAATCTCTTGATTAAAGATATTAATAACATTATGTTGAAATACATTTCGCTGGAAATTGATTTAGAGTGTTGTGAGTTTCTTTGAAGGAGAGAAAAGAGCTTAAAAATATGGCGAGTTACTGTTTAGCTATAGCTACCATTCAGTTGTTTTGTTTTCAGTTTTGGACGACGTAAATATTAATTTCAAAACCTGCACGATGAATGAAAGATTTCGCTAACCAAAAAGTAGAATAAAAATAGCAAACTTTTTAGGAGAATAAAAGAAGATTAAATGCATATCAATTACCCATCAATGAATCAACAGCAAACTGAAAAGCAAGTGCCATTTAAAGGCTTGAAAGATTTTACGCATATGAAAACTTCATAACGATTCCTTCTTTAAAAATAATGCGATAAAATTTATCATCTAACAGTGCTAAATTTTAAAGCTCATTAAGTTGACTTTTGGTTCTGAAAAATAATTTTTTTGTATTAATTTTATTTATTCTGAATCTTTCGGACTTTTAATGAGTCACCGGCAGCTGCCGCTTTCAATGAACAAGCGCAAAACAAAACTATATTTTAACGAGGGCTCCGATTACGAATACTAATTAGCAACATTTGTTTCAGTGTTTTGATTGTGTCTCAACGTTTATAATTTAAGAAATTTCACTTCACTGAATATAGCTTACAAGCTTTTAATTCGTAATTTACGAAATGGCGTTTGTCACTTTCAAAGATACATATCTTTGTTAAGATTCTTGGCGAAATGTTACTTTCCACTTTCTAGAAACATTACGTCTTGCTTTGCTAAATAATCCTTCGAGATTCGAAAGAAATGTCATTTCATACTTCGTGAAATATTGCTTGATGAAGTGGTACCTGAATGAACTTTGTGTGGTGTTCATTGTTTTCGTTCTAATTAATTTCGTATATAGACGTTTGTAGACTGTGAAAGAAGATGTTTCGAAAGTCATGCAAGGAGCTGTTTAGGATGAACCGCACAAAAACTTTAACTAGGAGTAAGAACTTATTAAAAAAATAGCATTACTAGTGTGTGATATCGATAATGCTGGAATTGCTAAAATTAAAATTATTATGAACATGACGAAATAAACTTCGTTGGAAATTGATTCAGAGTGTGTTCAGTTTTTTTGAAGGAGAGAATTAGACTTTAAAACATGGCGGGTTACTGTTTAGCGCAACTCAGAGTTGTTTTTGTTTTAGTTTCAGAAGGCTTTCATTTTAATCGGAAATCCTGCATTATGAAAGATAGGTTTTGCTGTCGTGCATATTGATGAATCAACGGCAAAATGAAAACCAAGTGTCACTGTACTTGAAGGTGTCAAATTTTTAACTCATAATATCTGAAGTTCCTTCTTGAAAGAGATACTTTAATTTTCTCAAGTGAGAGTATTACACTTTAAAGCAGAGTAAGTTTTCTCCTGCATTTGAAATTAAATTCCTTCTCGAATTTCAGTAATCCGGAGTCACTCAGACTTTTAATCAGTAGCCGACAGCTGCCGCTTTCAATGAACAAACCCAAGACAAAAACTATATTTTAACGAAAAATAATTATCAACATTTATTTCCGTGTTTTGATTGAGTCTTAACCTTCAATAGAGTTTACAAAATTTTAATTGGTAATTTGCGAAATGGTGTTTGTCACTTTAACAGACACAAATATTTGTTAAGATTTTTGGCGAACTGTTACTTTCCACTTTTGAGAAAGATGGCGTTTTGCTTTTTAAAATAATTCTTCGAGGTTCTTTCCGAAAAGTTACTTCACTTTACCTTGCGAAATATCACTTCATACTTCGTGAAATATTGCTTAATGACGTTTTACATGAATGAACTTTTTGTGGTCTCTGTTTTCGTTCTAATTAGTTTCGGATATAGACTGTGATCTAGTTAGGCATATTTCATTAAAAAAAAAAATGTCGTGTCGGGTTGAAAAAATACCGCAGGCTGAAAAACTCGCCATAGCTAAAGCAGGATCTTTGGTTATAAGGTGACCAATGGTTTGAAAGCAAGAGTACCATGTGGAAAAGATGGCCTTCGCCATAACAGCAATAATCCTGAACATCTAAGCTTCCCTGTGACGATCGTGATGAATATGCTGGTGATAATGGCGGTGAAGACAAGACCCAGATTGCAAAGTAAATATAACATTTTTCTGGCCTGTTTGGCTGGAACAGACTTGTTGGTAGGAGCGGCTTCCCAGCCGAATTTTAATAGCGGGGAATGTTTATGTCATAAAAGGTTTATCTCTATCGGAATACTGCCGATACTACAAGGCGACCCATCTGATGTTATTCATTCCTATTTTTGCACTTCTGTTACATCTTACACTTATTAGTATCGAACGGTTTGTAGCTATGAGCAGACTTTTCGTTATATAACAATTGTTATGGGGCTTGGTTTAACAAGTTCATTGTTTTAATTTTTCAACTTTTCTTTGATAGTTTTCTCTCATTTATCGCTTGCTTTGTACACCGTCGTCACGAGGAACAAATCAAATGCGAACAAGTTTCACCACAAGCTGCTGCAGACTTCGCAAAGGAGACGAAAGCTCTGAAAACTACCTGGATACTCACAGCGTTCTCACCGGCGAAGAGCGAGAGCTGTCGCTTTCTCATCCCCAGTTTCCTCGCACTACGCTAAGAACGCCTGAGACCATGACCCCCCATTTGGCAACCAAATACGACGACGACGACGAACGGCTTGCATTTTTAGACTCAGGCTTTCCTACGGAAGCCTGAGTAAATAAAGCAAGTAAAGATTTCAAAGACCGCAAGAAAAAGGAGCTGGCATTGCAAGACGTGGCACGGAAGATTGGTTTTCACTCAGGTCATTATTTTTATCTGACATCATTTGTAGGCTTAAGTTTAAGCTTACCCAGGTTTACCTCATGAAGCTTTTTGATCGAATTGATAGTCCCCGCGTCCACTTTATTTTGATTTTAACGTAACACAAAACAGTCGGTATAACAGAAGAATTCACCCGAAATGGCAAGCTGTTTCTATCGTGACTGGATATTATTTGATAAAATTAATAATATGGTTGATCTTTATTAGGCATCGTTGTGTGCAAAGTAGTTTGAGGTTTTTCAGACTAAAACAGGCCAAATAGACCAAGAATCGATGCTTAAAATGTTTAGGTAAAGATGCAGAAACTGCTTTCAAAAACCTAAGTAACAGATACTTAAGAGACAAGAAGAAAGTACAAAATTTTAAAGTAAGTGGAACGGATACACAATCTGTCACAGATGCCAAAAGTCAAACAAGCGACATGTACAGGCTTTTGGCGTGGCGGGATCCATATGTTCCACCCCCACCGCTCTCCCAGTAGCCCTGTAGTGATAGACCAAACTTCACAAGTAGATGATGCCGATAATGAAGATGAAGGTACATGCACTCCACTAGACAGCAGCGTTAGTAGTAGCATCACCCCAGACCCTAGCTTTGAGCCAAAGTCATTAAAGTCAAAAGTATCTGGTCGGCCAAAATGCCTTCATGCCAAACATCCTAGAGTAAATAATGAAGCTAATGAAGGAGCTGAAATAGGTGTTCTCATATCTATTGGAAATCACCGTGTAAGTAGAGGCAGTCAGAGAACACAAAGATGCAGAATGCCTTTTTGGAGAACTAATTGCTGCCCAACTAACAACAAAGGTCGAAATAAACAATTTGATTTTTTCCCTCTTATTAAAGAGTAATTCTCAAGACGTTAATACTGTTAGCTACATGTATGTAGCTTCTAGGTACCCTGAAACTGGTAGAAGTTTCATGTCTGAGCTGGCTAATGTTGAATCTGTTTCACATATCCTCGATGGTCAGAGCATTTCAGAGAAGTCTTGAACAGACCACCGCCAATGACAGAGGCTGATATTTAGGGAAATCAGATTTGCGATAAAGTAAGTTAATTTCTTATATTTCATTCATTTTATCAGCAGGTAATTAGATAATTAGATAATTAATTAGATACACGACCCCTCAAGCATGTAGTGCTTAAACGATAATTGTGTTTTAAATAAAGGATTTTACTTTACTTTATGAGACAGCTGAGGCAGATCTTGACATCAACATTGAACCCCCAATAAAAGAATAAACTTTAGCGCCCATTAAATTCCTCCAAAATGGAAAAGCCCCTGGACAAGAAAATCTCAGTGCAGAATTGTTAACGGCAGACACCGAACTTGCAGCCAAACTGCTCCCACCACTCTTTACAGCTATATGGGAAGAGAAGAAGGTACCGGAAAACTCGTCAGTGGGAATAATTATGAAGATCCCCAAGAAGGGAAACCTTAGGAAGTGTAGCAACTGGCGCGGAATCACTCTCTTGTCAGTCTCAAGTAAGATACTGGTAAAGATCGATCACCATCCAACGTAATCGAGCGCAGTGGACCAACAGCTCACACAGGAACAAAACTGGCTTTAGGAAAGGAAGGGGATGCAATGAACAAATATTTGCCTTACGTAACATCATCGAGCAATGTACAGAGTGGCAGAGACAACTTTTATATCAACGTTGTGGATTTTGAAAAAGCTTGCGATGACATATATAGAGACTGTCTCTGGCGGATACTGCGACTATATGGAATTCCTTAACAGATAGTCCTGCTTCTCATGCAGAGTTGGGAGCAGTCACTACAGCTTTAAGGTGACAACAGGCGTAAGGCAGGGCTGCGTGATGTCGGCACTCCTCTTTAACTTAGCCATAGACTAGGTAATGCGCCGAACAACTGAGGATAAAGCAAGCGACATACGATGGACCCCCTTCTAATATTGGAAGATCTTGACTTTGCCGACGATCTGGCTCTGGTCTCCCACAGCCACCAACACGTGCATGAAAAAACGTCATGTCTCAGCAACTAACTATGCACATCAGATTGACCTGCAAATCGGCCAGAAGAAGACTGAGATGATGATTTTAAACATCACAAATCCTTCACCAATCCGAGTCAACGGAGAGGATCTTCCAACAACCGAGGAGTTTACATGCCTAGGCAGCATAGTCAGGCGTGATGGAGGAGCAAGCAATGACATCAGCAGCCATCTAAACAAGGCCAGGAATGCATTCAGAATGCTCACAACATATGGAGGTCTCAACATTACAACATCAGGACCAAACTGAACCAGAGCTGTGTCTTCTCCACCCTTCTGTACGGCTCAGATGTTGGAGAATGACAGTAAGCAACCTTACCAAACTATAAGTCTTCCACACAAGGAACCTGAGAAGAATAAAAAGAGTTTTCTGGCCAAACACCATCTCAAACGAAGAGTTACTTGCTCAGTGTTATCAAGAGCGAAGGCGTTCTAAGCTACAAGCAATAATTCTGTTTAAGGCACTCCATAATCCTTTTCCGACTAGTGTGAATAGTGTTTTTAAGTTTACATCCAGTGTTCACTCACATAATCTAAGAAATTCAAAATTCAACCTTTTCGTTCCGATCCTAGTCCGAAAGCGAAAGAGGTAAATTACAAGCAACGCAAAGAGAAATATTTCATCTTCATCCGCCATCTTGATTGTAGTTGAGGAAAGCTGGTATCGAGGAATTTTGTTAATACTACACCTACGTATGCTCTTATGCTTATGTTCTGGTGTTCTCACTTGCTGCAAAAGCTTATGTGTTAGTGAAAACCAGCCTAAAGGAAGAATAAGAACTTATTAAAACTATATATTGGCGTGCGATATCGATAGTCCGGGTCCGGAGTTGCTAATATTACAGAAATTTAAAAAAAAAAAAACAAAAAACAAACAAAAAAACAAATTGCGTTGAAATAAACTTCCTTAGAAATTAATTTACTAGATTATTGTCAGTTTCTTTGAAGGAGAGAAATAAACTTAAAAGATGGCGAGTTACTGTTTAACCATCGTTCAGTTTTGTTTTGTTATTGTTTCAGACGAAGTTAATTTTAATTGCAAATGCTGCACTACACAAGAAAGGTTTCGCTAACTTGAATAAAAATAAAAATAACGAAATTTTGCGGAGAATAAATATGCATATCAATTACCAAACAATGAATGAACAACAAACTGAAAAGCAAGTTGCATTTGAAGGCGTCAAAGTTTTTACGCACATTAGAACTTCGTGAAGGTTCCTTCTTAAAAAAAAAGTTACTTTACTCCATTTAAAAACAATATATGTATGACTGGATTTATGTAAACCGTGTCAATATCTTGCACCAGCTGCGCCTCGTGAGTCCACAACAAATTTTGACCAGTGTGATGACGCATATCACTGTCGATAAGAGTAAAGACAACGCTAAATCACATTCGATTTGTTTTTTACCACAATTTCAACGTCAAAGAAAGTGTTTTTTCAGAGCGTGACCAAGAGCGTGACACATTGACGCGAGCAGCGTTGTCTGGACTCTTATCGACAACGGCAAATTAGTCAATCAGATTACGAGATAAGTAGTAATTGTGGTAAAAATGCACTTTGATTTCACGACTCCTAAAGGCCTTAAAATCACTCCAAGCGATGAAAAAAAAAAAAAAAAAAAAAAAAAAAAAAAAAGGCAGAGGAGAGCGAGAAAAGGAAGATGCATGTAAGACAGTGGAGAAGAAAAACAAAGGTTGGCATTCCTTTTAATTTTTATATGGTCTACTTTAGAGAAGAGGGATAAAAAAACGCTTGAGCAGGGCGTGATTTCTTTAACACTGTTTTCATAAATCCAGACAGATATAAATATCATTATCGGCTTGACACTTGCAGACTCCTGAGGGTAGATAGCTAAGTCCATGGATAGAAGTTGCAGTGTAGTACCGTTCCAATGAAGAAATACAACAAAAAATAGCCCACGAAAAACTTAGATCTCCAATTGTTACTGCACTGCCTGTATGTTAAGTCAGCAGTATCTTTGATGATGACATGTGCAGAGTACCAGTAAATGAGAGGAGATGCAGAAGCAATGAATCTTGTGATGACCTAGACAAGAAATTTGTCAAATACATCAGAATTAGTGATGAGCCATTTTTTTTGGGGGGGGGGGGGGGTTGGGCAATTTCTTCCAAATGCTTCCGCCACAGCAAAAACTGCTGAAAACAAAATTGTGCAAGGGGAGCGACGAGGTAAAAAATTAGAGCAAGTGCTTTCTACTAACTAGGTCCTGACTTACTTTTTTTTTAAAATGGAATTCTTGGACCAGCTATTGCCCACCAAAAATAAATTATGCAAAACCTCCTTTTGTAAAGGAGAAAAAAATTTCATGCCCTAGAAAATTGCCCAACCCCTCCGCCAATCAAAAAAAATAATGGCCCGTCCCTTAGGCAACGTTATGGTTATATGAAGAAGATCTCCACTTACTGGTGTTGTTTGTGGTGGAGAGGGGGCAGTGAGGACAATGTTTACAATGTTTATTAGGTCAGGTACAGTATTCTGTGCAAAGTTATAAACCTCTATGCCTTTCCACAACAGCTACTAAAAATATCGACTTTCTGACTTCATTTAAGATAAAAAAAAAATCCATGCCACACAGTGTATCACCATTTGTACCGGCATAATAACGTTTTTTGACCAGGCTGACGATTGAATTTAAAAATTGAACTAATATAGTGATAGCAGCAAATGTACATTGTGGACTGCAATTAAAACAAAGAACGATAACAAGGAAACACAACCCATATAGTGCTTTTATACATGTACATCTGTCTTTAAACTAATCATGGGCAACCATAGACTTGCTCCTATTATTCAAATTATTCTCAAATTATTAGTGCACACATTGTCACTTATGTACATGGACATGTATCATGTTGAAACTAAGGAGAAATTGTGGTTTAAACACATTTCCAACATTGTTGTTGGGGAGGAGGGAGGGGAGGGGGGAAAGTGTGACAAGTAGTGTAGCTGGATTTGCACAGAACTGTTGATTTTGCATTTTGTGTGAAAAAGCCCAACAATTGCAAATTTGTCCCAAGACTTTGCTTAGTTGTACATGTAGTTTGATGCTCTATTGTACAGTCATGTAAAAGCATGGAGATCATTTTTTAATAATCCTGACCATGTCTCAACATTCATTTCTCTAGAGCAACTTACAGACCTTAGTTTGCATCAAGAACTTATTGACACTGACCTGGACATGCATCGATGAGAAGCCAAACACTGTCATGAAAGCAAGATGGAATGTATAAACTATGACTGAAGGGCTCTGGTAGAAATCACAGTCTTTCTTTTCACTTCTTCCAATCGCTAGATGAATTGGTCTCCTTTGAAAAAAAGAAGCACACTGTAAGAATTCAGAATTTTTTTTTAAATTTTGACCGCTTTAGAAGGTCTTGTTTTTGTACAACACTGGGGCCAGTAAACATGAAAACTAAGGAAGGTGTCTGCACAAGACTAAAGTCAAGGTCTCTGAAGATCATGAAAACGTAGACAGAAAACAACTAAATGTAGAGGAAGTTTGTATGTGCTAAAAGTGTAGTGACCTAACTGTTAGCAGATATTGGGCACTCAGAATACCACGAATATCACCAAACTGTGGAATGGGGTGTAATTTTTAAACACCATTTCATTATGCATTTAAGCAAGACTCTCTTCACTTTTGCAGTGCCTCTTTCCACTGAAAATGGGCACCAGTGAATTTAATGCTTGGGTGATTTGGCAATGGACTAGCACCCATCCATAGGGCAGAGCAAGCTCTCTGGGTCAAGTAATAAGTATTACAGAAACCAGGAAAAGCTCTGACAGTCTTGGACACTTCAGCCTGATGCAGACTTACTGTCACTAAGAAAAATGAGGTAAAGTACATGTAGTTTGCACTGGTGGGAGGTGCGGTGGCCTCATGGTTAGTGTGCTCGTCTCCGGATTGAACGGTCCGGGTTCGAGCCCTGGCCGGGGACATTGTGTTGTGTTCTTGGGCAAGACACTTTACTCTCACAGTGCCTCTCTCCACCCAGGTGTATAAATGGGTACCGGCGAACTTAATGCTGGGGGTAACCCTTCGATGGACTAGCATCCCATCCAGGGGGGAGTAGAAATACTTCTAGTCGCTTCATGCTACAGAAACCGGGATAAGCTCCGGCCTGATGGGCCACTTGGCTCGCATGCAGACTTTACCTTACCTAGTTTGCACTGGTGTATTGATTTAGTGAATCTTTGTCTCTCCTATAATAATAATGAGCTACATGAAAAAGTCTCAGAACTTAAATTAAATGTACATGTATACTGTAACTGAGCTGCAAATAATTTTTCAAATTTCTATTTTGGCTGGAAATATTACCAGTTTGGTCAGACATTAATTATGTACTTTGGACATACACAAATTTTCTGATGACTCAATTTGTGGGTATAATACATGTGTATAAAGTAATAAGCATGCTCAGCAATGCATTATGGGGTCATTTTCACAACAGATGCTTTTGTTTCAAGTTTTATGTAATTCTGGAGAGGTACTTGTATAAAGTAAAACAAACCACAGATCTGTACAATTTGTGTTTATGTTACTAAGCAAACATCAGGTCTACAAACAAGATCTGCATGATTAAAACTGAAAATCATCTCGGCACTCAGTGATGATGCCCAAACATAACATAAACTTAGTTGGACAATTTACAAATTTGATTATATACAGGGTTCTCAGTAGAAATTTTCATAAGCAGCCAAAAAAGCATAACGGGTGGTGTAAAGCAAGGCCTGAAGAGCCGAGCCAGCCTAGACCCTCACCCCTGCCCCCCCAGAAAAGATGGGAAAAGTGTTATGGAAAATGAGTTGTTTATGATCATAACATTTTGATGTAGCAAGTAGTGCTGTTTCACCTTTTTAAAATGCTATTTTCTTCTTGAAACAACTCAGTCAGTCTGTAAGTCTTGATTTATTATTGGATGTGTGCAAATTTTAATAACCGGAAGAGGTGGCTACATTCGTCATCACTGGCTGCCAGCTTCTACTGAGAACCCTGCACATAATGTTCGACTGTTATTTCCAGCATTCCATAAATAAAAAGTCTGCCTGGCCCATCAGGCCAACACTTATCTCAGGATTCTTCATCATGAAGCGACTAGGACTATTTCCCCCCTGAATGGGATGCTAGTCCATCACAGGGTTACCCCAGCATTAAGTTTGCCAGTACCCATTTATACACCTGGTTGGAGAGAGGCATTGTGAGAGTAAAGTGTCTTGCCCAAGAACATAACACAATGTTCCCAGGTCAGGGCTCGAACCCAAACCACTCAAACTGGAAACAAGCGCACTAACCATCAGGCCACCGTGCCTCTCACAATTGCATAAATAAATGGAGATCGAAAAAGGACAGGACAATTGCTTGTTCTCAAGTTCATTCCTTGCACATACCTTGCCATATTATCAGGCTTGCTTCTTTTTTGTAATAGACCAAGTGTCTTCACAATTTCAAGGTTTTCTCGATTACAACAGTAAATCACTACCGCATATGAACTGAAAAGAATCATTGGTGTAGCAAGAAAGAAGTTTGGTATTTGCTTCAACTCAAAGTAACGTAAAAATCCGACATTCCAATAACTGTCTTGGATATATGAGTAAGGTAAAGGTACCAATTTGTCACACCATGGGCTATACACTGTATCATGAGTAACATCTGCTGGAGGCATGCAATATAACACATATCCATACAACTGGAAGAGGATAAATGGAGCAAGTATAATGCCATTAAAGATGATTAGCTTTAAGGAAGCCTTTACTGCATTGCGTAAATTCAACAGGGTAAAAAGGCTTGCTGTAGATTTCAGTGAATCCACTGCATTAGAAACAAAGTGTTTTATTATTTGGTGAGTTACGAATCCACAAGATATAACACCATTAGACCGAGTCGCACAACCGAGACCAAACAGCAATACTGCTAGAGTTGAACGTTCTTCTTCCAAGTAACACAAGGCAGTGAACTGCAAACAACAAAACAAGCTTTCGGTGTAGAGACTTGACATGAATACACTTGCAGGATTAAAGCAGAAAAGAAGCGTCGAAACCAAAGCTACATTCTTTTTCCCAAACAAACCGTGAGTCAATCTGTAAAGCGACACCGCTGCTAATGTAAAGAAAACTGTGTTTAATACCCATCCACAAGCTAGCAACAGAGTTCGCTCGCTCACAAAATATTGAAGCATTTGATGTAGTGTCCGAGCCAAGATCATTAATAACCAAGGGTAAAACGGAAAGAAAGCCATGTACTGCTCATATTTGTATCCTTGTTCTGCTATCTTCAGAAAATATACAGCGTCCCACTCGCCAAATCCTCCAAAAATCTTTTCAAGAGTCCAGTCGCACCATCCTGAAATTTGTATTCTGTTTTCATCGATAAAACTCGAAGTATCGTAGTCAGAGATGAATTCATTCACCACAACCTACAAAATAACGTACGACAGTTTGACAGAGATCATACCAGATTGCCACAGGTACTTATCACTAATTACCTGAACGAAAAGTAAGAGAACTCTTGAAGATAATGCCAAGCGAACAACTTACACAAGTTCGTCCGCCATCTTGAATTTTCTAGTGATACCGCTTACAAAGCAGGCTCAAAAGTGATCACATGACTGACTGGACCTCCGGACGAACCACTCAGTACAGCTTTCAAACCCGGGTGCTCGTCGGAATTTTTGAAAAGAACCCGTGAAGAGGTAGCAAGATCCTGTTTTGTTGGCATGGCTTGAAATGTTTTTCACCCCTAAGAGGTACTACGAATTCTAAAATAACATACTGGCACTCCATTTCGCCGCTCGATTTCGATACGCGCTCGCGGCTACGCTGCGCGCGCGAATCGAAATCGGGGAATAGTTACGAAACAATGACGGCGACGTCGAGGACAACGTCGATTAAAAAATGAATTTATATTTTACCTAAGAATCTCGCGATACTCTAAAGTCATTTACTTTCTTTATCACTGTCAAAACTATTGCAAAACTAAATTCGGAACACAGCGATAAATTTGAAATAAAAAATTAAAAAATTAGCCGTTTTGGTTCACGTTCTCCAGACAGGGCAGAATCTGGTCATTTGACGTCGTTGTCTTGCAGAGGACGGCAAAGAAATATACCAAGAATTACACCGCACGTGCACAGCCATTGTACTGCTCATTAATTCTTTTGTTCAGTGACGTTCTCGTTGCCGTTGCCGTCGTGGTTTCGTAAACTCCCTGATATCGAGTGTGAGACGAGACATTGCTCTTCGCCGCTCGCGCGCGCGTGACTCAAAGGTGAGCCTGCTGGCAGGCTACATTAGACACTGGAGAGCGTGTTTTTCTCGTCACATTGTACAATCTAATGAACCAAAATCATGAAACATGCAGAACTTGAACAGTGTAATGCATTTTAAGCACAGCACGGATTTCTCGTGCTCGAGCACGTTCAAATATTAAGCATTGTCCATATGATGTGTTTACACAGTTCTTTGCCCCAATTTTTTGAAAAATCCTCGCATTTGCAAGAGGGATTATTTCCAAATTGAACTTTGTAACCGGAAATTTGACTCTTAGAATTAACTACAATAAAAGTCCTTTCGAGAGACGACTGCGAAGAACTTGATTTAGTTTTAATTGTCTCCTTCTACTGCTTTGCCCTTTGAAGCCACTTTAAAAAGATGGAGTGCCGGAGAACAGTCATCTTCCACAGCAACTCTCCTTAACCAACATTGAAGTTTTGTTATTGTTGGGTAATACACCAACGGTTATCCCGGAGCATCTCCTTTATACAAATACAACCCCGCCCAGATCCAGGAAAACAATAGTAGAATATCTCTTGAGAGAAGACACCAGAAACCAGTATGCACAAATTTGGACTTTGGGGATAAAAGGAAAAGAAAAGAGGAACTGTGCCAAGATGTCGAGGCTGTAGAAATTTACAAAATGAGGGAGAGTCAATTAGTATTAAAGGGTCGTACGCCCATACGGTCAATATTCTGTAACAGAAAATATGTTTTATTTTTGCCCGAGCGTGACTTGTGTCAACAGCATACCTTCTTGGACTAATTTACACCCCGCCCCCCCCCCCCCCCCCTCCCACCCCGTAGTATTGTGGTTGAAAAATTGTCAGTAACTGAATCCACGATAAATTAGTTAAAAGAGGATGGCTTACCAATAGAGCAGCCTCTTAACTCGAACTTGTTAACTCAAATCTTGGTTGGAATTTGCCAAGTTAGCATTATTTGTTCTGTTTTTAAAACGTTAATCGGGCAAACATCAAGCCCGCTTACAAATCCAGAACGGTTCCATTTCGTTAAGTTAGCTTGTGTTCAAAGAAGCTTTCTTCAAAGGAGCCTTAATTTTCATTCAAGGTTAACATTAAACACGGCGCGTCGGTGACTGTTTTAAAACTGACAAGAAGGTCTTCTAAACCAAGGCAATTAGTGCTAGATTTCTAATTATTTTGTACATCATTGGGTAGTTAAGTATTTCAAAAATACTTTGATTTATTGCCACTTCTTTTAGTCTGATGAATAGGTCAGCCGATGGGACATCCTGGGAACGTTTAACCTTCGTAGCAATGGTTTTTGGTTCGTGAGAGAGCGTAAAGGGCTTTGGAAAGAAATCACGCCTATGTACGCTAGGGAACGCTTAATTTTAACCATTTTTAAACCAGAGGGTGTTACAAGCATGACCCGTAAATTGTCCTATTGGTACTTAAACGGGGCTACTGATAACGTAACCAGTCACGTACGAAGAATTTGTTATACTTTTCACATTACACAGGAAATATCGAGAAAATCCGGTTGACGGATCCGGCTTGCTTTCACATTTTCAAATACGAGTTGATCCAACAAAGTGATGTCTTACTCAAAACATTAATTTCTAGGTTTTCAATATGATAAAAGCGTAGGAGGGCCGAGTTAAAGATATATAAGATTGACCACCATTTGCTTCGACATAAAATACTAATGCACACAAAGCGAATTTTACGACAATTAGCTTAACTCAGGACATCTTCCTACTACATGAGACCCTGTCTCTCCAATTCACCCACTACCCGCGCCAATTCACTCACGACCCGCATCAATTTACCCGCGACCCGCGACCCGCTCTGATTAGACACTCCCCTCGCCGTAGGGTATCTTAAAGTCCCCAATAATTCGCCCGTAGTGCTCCAAACCGTATGAAACAGGTATTGAGGTTTTTACTTTAATTCCAACCGGTTAAAGTTTCATCAAAATTCGTAATATTATATGACATCAAATGTTTAAAGCAGTTTCAGCTAACGGACCTGATGTCGTTAAGACGCGGCCCCCAAACATGAATGATGATCGCTGTTATGTTTACAACTAAGGCAACTGTGAAAATTAGGCCTGAAAAGATCTAGGCCTGGACGGGATTCGAACCCATGACCATCTAGGGGTATATTACACGAACTCCCAACGTGACTAGCTTCCGGTGCTTTGATGGTTCAAATACCGTACAGACCAAAAATTATTTTTTTCAGGTTTTATTTTCTCAGCTGTTTCAGTTGCATACTTAGCTGACATGATTATTCACAATCACTTGCAGACCTGTCATCGTTAACTTTAATAAGTATCACAGTTCATAATGAGAGAAAAAAACCGCTGACACAATCTTAATACACAAATATGACTCTTAACAACATGGCTTAGTAACTACCAGTTTTCCTTACGGTGACCTCGATATACTTGATACCAACTTTCTCTGGTTTGTGCGCTTTATAAACCTCCAGAGAAATACCTTGGCTGAGAAAAAGTTGTTTCGTATAGTTTACCGTCTTGATGAAGCCTCCACCATGCGCTGTGAAACACGAGCCCCAAGACTTGTCCAGTTTAAAGGTGAAGACAAATTGATCGGGGTAGAATTTCGCAACTTGAGTGGGGGATGTCCGGTCAAAAACCTCTCTGCCAGTCAAAGCCTTCCCGGACGTGGCTTGCAGTCCATGACAAGGATAAAAAAAGTGTTTGCCGTCATAATTACCTTGGTCTACTGTGTGAAATCCGATGAAATTGGTTCCGTCCGACACACCATAACGAGGATCGCTATCACTACTTTGGCCGATACTGACGTCATTAGCAACTGTTATCTCAACGTTCAGCGGAGTTCCATCTTCCAAGAGACCAGCTTCCACTAAGGGAATTCTTAAAAGGAGAGCGTGGTCTGTTGATCCTGCGTTGAACGTTATTTGGTCAGCGGCTATAACACTCGAGTTATCGATGTAAGACGCATGTGTCTCGAGCCATAATGGCGTCATGTCAAACTCTTTAAACGTCTCCTGTTTTGAATAGACAGAGAATGTCAGCATTAGTACAGGTAATCGAATGAATGCGAGTGCAAATAAGGATTTACACTACGAGTGATATTTGAAAATTCTCTCAAAATTGCAGGAGCCTTCAGACGAGTGCAATTTAAAATAATTGTCAAATATCATAAATAGTGTAAATCCTTGAATATTCCAGTCATTATATAAACAATAGATCGGTTTCATGTGACGTCATCACTTTCTAAAATCCAAAACAAAAGAGCCACCAAAGTTTTTGTCCTCATCAGGCACAAGGGGCGGTATATTTATATCCGTTTACAATTTTACAGCTCAATAGCGTTCTTCGTTTGGAATCCAGAGCATTTGGAATTTCAGGGTTATGGAGGTGCGTGACACAAGGCTATGATCGAGTTTGTCGAAAAATATACACTTATCCCATGATTTTGAGCTTTTTAGAAGTTAAAGCATTAGGAAAAGTGCTTATGTAAATGCTTGTTTGATCAGTACTGATAATCAGTCGCCTAGATAGCCAAAGTAAGTTCCAGATGTTTACACTATTTTCCGGCCGCCATATTGGTGTACCACGGAGGTACACCAACATGGCGTTTTCATACTGGGCTCTGTAAATATCAGCGAAACATTTCGACGAATATCTGAAGTTTGGGGAAACGCACAGGCCTAACACTTGGAGAAGTGGCTTATTTGGTTATCTTCTATAACATCATAATTTCATAGCTTTTTCCACTGGATGGTTTTCGATTTATTCTTTTATTGCGTGACAGTGAAAACGATTTATAGCCTCCATTTAGCGCGAAAATACACTCTGATGTTTGTCCGCAGAAATGAACTTTTCTGAGAAGCCAAAAGTTTTCCGAGAGCTCGAGGAAACTGTGAGCTTTGAAGAACGTACAATGTACAAGGACAAATATTCGAGCATATCTTCGGGCCAAATGGAGGCCATTGTGAGAAGAACTAGCTAGATAATTCGTCTGTTTTTTTTGTTTTTTTTTTGTTTTTTTTGCAAAAACGCCCTGAGACTTATCTTATTATAAAACGTTTCTTTGGCTTTAGAGAAAAATAGCTTATCGAAAATCTATGGCAGAACTTTCTCAGAATGTTAGTGAGATGCAATGCTTCAGTTTAGCCCGAATAAGATCAATGGACTTCTTCTTTACATTTCAATGGTCATTTATGTCTTGGACACGTACGGTGCCCAGTGCAGGAATTGAAAGCGTAGAATAACACCAAGTAATAATGTACTCAACATGGGTGGAACTTGCTTACAGTTATATTTTACCTACGAATCTCCCAATAATCTAAAGTCATTTAGTTTGTTTTCACTGTCACGCAACGAAGAAATTAATCGAAAACTAGTCAGTGGATAAAGTCAAGAAATTTTAATGTTACAAGAGATATTTAAAGAAGACACTTCTCCAAGTTTCGGGTCTCTGCGTTTTTCCAAACTTCAGATATTCGTCAAAATGGTTTGCGCAAATTCACAGAGCCCAGTATGGAGCCGCCATGTTGGTGGAGCTTTGTGTTCCACCAACATGGCGGCCGGAAAATAGTGCAAACATCTGGAAATTACTTTGGCTATCTAGGCAACTGATTACCTGGACTAAATCAACAAACATTTACACAAGCCCTTTTCCTAACACTTTAACTCTTAAAACGGCTAAAAATCACTAGATAAGTGTAGATATTTTTTCCACAAACGCAATCGGAGCAGCATGTCACGCACCGCCATAATTCTGAACTTCAAACTTTGCTGGTTTCCAAACCAAGCAAGCTATTGAGTTGAAAAGTTGTAAACGAATATAAATTTAGATCAACTTATGCCTGACGAGGATAAAAACTTTTGTGGCTCTTTAGTTTTGGATTTTAGAATTTGATGACGTCACGTGAAAACGATTTATAGTATCTCCAAACTGAATATGGAACACAGCGTAAAATTTGAAATAGAAATTTTAAAAATCATCCTTTGTGGTTCACGTTCTGCATACAACGCAGATTTTGGTCATTTCACGTTGTGGTTTTGCAGAGGACGGCAAAGAAATGTATACGTACCAAGAATTATTATGTACGCGTACAGCCACTGTTCTGCTCATTAAACCTTTTGTTTAGCGACGTTCCCGTTGCCGTTGCCGTCGTGGTTTTCTGAAAGTCCCTTATGATTGTGACTACATGGCCTGACTACATTACTCGATACGCCATTTTGGTTCTACCGCAAACTCAAAAGTTCGCATGCAGGATCGAGGAAAATATCCGGGTTCAAGAGAAAATCCTTCACAAAACAAAACTCTTCCAAAGTTTTCAAATTCAAAGTTTCCACTTGAAAGTCCGGATTTAAAATACCTGGAAACATGACCAAACCGGGGAGTTTTTATTCCGATTCGTCCACTTGTGTGTAAACGGCCAAAAAAGACTTCGTAGTTTTGTAGTATGGGAGTTTTCAGAACAAGCCATTTATTTTTCTTGTGGGTGTTTTTAGCATGTTAAATCGTTTAAACGTTTGTGCCGGTTTGTTTTCGATCATTTCTCTCGCATGATGGATATGATGAACTTAAATTTCACTCCACGACCCTCAACAGTATTTCTGTCGTTCTCCTAAATTCAACGGGTGTAAAACAGTCGTTGCGAAAACGCACCTAATGTGTACACCATAAATTCTGTCGAGCATTTTGGGTTGATGGGCAGTCAAAGTAGACTTTTAACAACGGTTATTAGAGAGCTTAAGAAGACCAGGACGGCAACGGCAACGAAAACGTCTCCCAACAAAAGGTTTAAGACCTGTACACAGCGTGCGTTATAAATCTTTCTACGTTTAATTAGCCTTCTTCTGAAAATTAACAACGTGAAATAACCAAATTCTCGGTGTAGTCTGAGGGACGCGAACATCGACGGCTAAGTTTTCGTATAACTATTTGGAATTGAACGCTGTCATTAATGTATTTTTAGCCTGAGCACGTTTTTAGAGCCATGGGGGTTCTGAATAGATCTAAACAATTGCGAATTTCCCTGGTAAAATATGAATTCATTGTTTACTTGGCTTATTTTTCGGCGTCGTCGTCGTCGTTTCTGTAAAACATTGAAAACGCAGATTTATTTCTACGGACAAGCCTCCCGTCCACTCTAGTCAATCAAAGCACGATCCATAGCGTACTGTAACTAAAAGCCTGCTGTCATGTTCGTACTTAATCTCGGTTGACTAATAATTTGACTTATTATATAGACACGAGGGTTTTACTGGAAAACACACTAAAAAGAGTCAGATTTACCTAGTTTAAAAACTGATTTTGTCTAAGAGTGTAAAAAGTTTGACAACTCTCTATCTCTCTGGCTTTATATATAGAGGATAGTACACAGTGGTGAGAAGATATTTTTCGAGCTAAGGTAGAGTGTTCTTTTTATTACATAGACTTGCTGATGACGGCATTTTGACGATTTGTGGACGATTTCCGACCACTTTCCGAAGATTTCCGAAAATTCTTCAAACCTTGTCCGAAGGCCACAGGAACGTTGCCGAACATTTTCCGAAGATTTCCGAAGATTACCGAAGACTTTCGAGTAAGACACGAAGATGTTTCGATCATACACCAACGAATTTAAGTACAATTTAAAGACAAACTTGATATCAGTGAAATCATCGATATCTTCACTAGTGAGGATATGGAAAGTACGCCACTCGAGTCCCGGATGTGGTTTCTGTTTTTGTCTCGTACCCTAGCACTAGAGTGAATTCGAATATTTTCTAATTTTGGGCGAGAAAAATATTGGCAAAAATTTCGCAAGTTCTACATTTTGGCAGTGGTTGCATCAAGCCAACATGGCTTAATCAAAAAATTTGCTGACTGACATATACGTTAGTCACAAATCTTTCTAAAAGCGTTCTTCACATGAGATAAGAATGATCTCGGGCGCAAATTAAGCAAGAATGGTTACTTCGCCTTCTTTTATTCTTTCTTTTCTTTGTCGTTGGGGGGGGATGCCACTTGCGCTGGCTTCTATATTTGCGATCGAAGAACATTGTCCTGTTTCAATACTTGCGCTCCAAAAAATACTTGTCTCGCTGAGGCCATCTGTTCTCGAAATTAATGAGGTACGAATCATAAAACTTTATATAATAGCGCCCCTCATTTTCGTCAAGATAACTGTTAAAAGAGCCAGATGGACCTCGTTGAAAACTGTTTTGATCCACTAGACAGGTAGTCAACGTCGTGAAAAGCAACATAATAGTACATTACAAGACATTAACCCCAGCCTACTGCATAATAACTGTCTGGAGATGGCAAGATTGCGCCCTCAAGGCGTTAATTGCATTGATATGTAGAGCAGAAAGCTCATTAACCACAGTTTTTAAAAATGCTTAAACTTCTAACGTTCGATCGACGTTCTCATTTAGTAACTACTCATAAGGAAGTGGACGGGCCGAGTATAGACTGATAATTGAAAAATCAGATTTTAGCTGGGGCAAGATTTAATATTGCTGCATCTTTTAATATCCCTAGCAGCAAACAGATATTTGAATGTTTGTTGAGTTTGGTCAAATCACCTGGCGATTGTTTTTTGCTAAGAAAAGACATAGAAAAATTAATATTCTTAGGCTGTGTGCGACACAAGTTGAGAAAAACATCAAGAGGAAAAGTTTAGGTCTTTACAGAATTCTTTCTCAAAAAATGCTGTTAATTGCCAAAGAAGGTAAGATTGTTTCTTTTGCCTTTGTTCAGATCATTTTCGGTGTTAGTCACAGATCAAAGTGCTGTAATTTAGGCTACGAACTTAAGGTTTCTGGAGGATCGGTTGAGGTTTAGTGAATTTGTTTGAGCGGTGGAACTTTCTTTTGAGAGAAAAAGCAGCACTGGAAAGCTAAAGTCGTCTTGAAAGCTGTAATCTAACTCTACCCGAGAAATGTGTTTTTACCGCTGAAGGTTCGAGTTCCATGTTTTTCTGTTTAGTTCAAGTCTAAGGCCCGGTTCAGACCCCGTACTTCACATGAGCCGAATCATCGAATTCGAATTTAGACCGACCCAAATCAATTTAGACCGGCTAAATTGATTCAGACGCCGATCTCAATTCCAGCCGAACTAAATTCAACAGGGTATAACAGTGCATCAGCGCAGATACGTGCTGAACTCCCATAAACATAGTTAACTACAACCAGGCGTAGTCCAAAGCCGTCCTGTGAAAAATGTAAGAAAAGTCGACAAAAAAGAGCAGAATGAGCCAAACTACATCAATCTATTTACATATAACTTCAAGAAGACGACTGATAAATTGGTTCAGATGTCGTACTTCACATTAACTTTATTTCAACATACAATTTCAGCTTTCATCCTTTTTGTATTGCATGAAATACACAATTTGGGCAAAAAGCCCAACTGCAATATTCAAGTTAATTCACAAATGCAATGTTCACACGTAATTCAAGCACAAGCACGAAAACTATGATGAATGCACATTTAATTTTGATGCTGTTTAACAGGGTAGCAGCTAGTCTGTACACGAAAAAAGGAAAAGACAAACTGCATATATCGGCTTCTTCTCTGACGGGCAAAACCCACCATTTTGATGCGCTTCAGACAATTTATACTTTTGCGCATACTCAGGTCTTCAAAATACATTAAAAATACGTTAAATTAATTTATGCATTTGGTTCGGCTCATGAGAAGATCGGCGTCTGAATCAAAGCCTGTCCACAACCGTTATTCCCGGCTGAGCCAGGCCTGAAGAACGGCTGAGCCGATCCGAGTTCAATCAGCCGTTTCGAATTGATTCAGACGCCGTACTTCACATGAACTTAATTCATTGAATTCGATTCGGCTCATGTGAAGTACGGCGTCTGAACTGGACCTGAATCAAAGCCGGTCCACTGCCGTTATTCCAGGCTGAGCCAGGCCTGAAGAACGGCTGAACCGATCCGAATTTAATAAGCCGTTTCGAATTGATTCAGACTCCGAACTTCACATGAACTTAATTCATTGAATTCGATTCGGCTCAAGTGAAGTACGGCGTCTGAACCGGGCCTAAGTCAATCTAAGAGTGGTTGAAATTTCATTCGGATAGACGGGTTCACGCTCTTAGTTGCATCATAGGTAATCAGGGCAAATTTACAAAGAAAGCAAAGCCGTAAAACTTACATTTTTCTTTATATTTCTGTTCTGATTTCACATTTGGATTGGATACCTGTACTGTAGATGGAGAAATCCCTTTTCTAGGTTTACTAGCGTTTTCGAGCCGATCGAATGATTGTTGTGGGCGTAGGAATGTTTTTACCGTTAAAACCGAAGAATTTGATCAAGTCTTCGCCACTCAAGCCACAAAAATAACATCTCCGATACTTTGACAAGTAGGCTAATGCCTAACGCAATGGACTCAAAAACGTGAACTATCGTCAACTATCACGAACTTCTTTGGCCCTTTGACCATGTGAATTATATTTGGTGATATATTATGATAGCTAGGAGAGAATCAACTATCATTGACTATCGTGCGCCGTTTGACCAGGGCTTTACTCAACCGTCCTATTTTAGGCATAACTTTAAGCATATCTGACGTATTGTCTGGCGTATTTATACAACGGAAATGAAAAACTTAAAATGCAAATCTCGGCCGTCGGAGAGTGTCTGGTGCAAGCGAACCACTAAACTGAGTTGACTAATCAGCTACTCCTCGTCTACTACTCCCCCCATGTCCTCTTGCTTCTTTTCGTTCCCTAGTAAAAATAATTATAAATTTGGCCGGTGACCTCTTTGAGTTTGCCGTAACAACAGAAGGTTCTTTCGCCTTAAGTTAAGGTGCATATTTATTTGAAATCTCATGTCTTTTTCTATATTCTCTTTACTGCGGGTCATTCCGAAGTCGGCCTCTAATGATCGAGGCAACAATTTTCCTTCTTTTGGCTGGATTTGCATTGATGCCAAACAGAAAACTTGACGGTAAGAGGGAAAGTATATCTCACGTTTTATGAGAATTTTAATTGACTGGCTAGAAGATTATCTCGATATAGGTCCTGGAATCTCACATATCACTGAGTTTTTCGGCGATTTCTAAGCTCATCAATTAAATATTTCATTTATCAGCGAATTTTACAGACCTAAAAAATTCATTTCTTAGGTGACAGTTGAAATTTTGACCAATTATAATATGAAGTAGTACTCGGGACTAGAGAAAACACATCCTGTAGTTAGGCCTCTGACACCCTAACCACGCCGCCACGCTAGCTACCTCCAATAAAACAACGGAAATGTTGTGAGAAGACAGCTCAAACAACGTATTCGTACCTCAAAATCATTCTTTCTAATAATTTGACTTGGCTTCATTGTTGCCTTGAATATGGGATGGAGGCTTAACAGGGTGGAGTACGTGTTTAAAAAAGGCAAAGTTCTCAAGAATGCGGGAGGAACTCATTGCAGAGGGAAGGGCCTTGATAACGGTATCCCTTTCTGTCAGTCATGTTCACCATCCTTAGCGCGGTCGTAACACAACCTTTTCTACATTTAATTCGAGGTTTTAGGATTTTTCATGTTTTGTTCAAGTATTTATTCGTGATTTAATGTACGGGTTCTTATAATTTTAAGTACAACTGTCTCTCAACGCCAATTGTAATTATACTTTTTTTAAATTTTTTTTTCCTTATTTGATGCTCCATCTCAGAGAGGTTAGACAGTCATTCTTTATCAAACAGAACTACCTCACAAAATATTTCCGAAAAGCTTCCGTCCGGAGCTCGACTTCACCTCATTGTGCGGATTCCAGTGTTGAATAGCATAAACGAACCAGAAAATGGCGAATATGTCTCGAGACAAAAGGAGTACAGCTATTACTTCAGAAGAAACCTGATTAGTCCACACGTAAGTTTATGTCGATCTTCAACTATTTGACATTTTAACTTAAAAAATAGACAGTCACAAGTCCCTTAGTTTCTAAACGTGGTTTTGATCGTCAACAAAATCCCAAAGCTGTCTAAGAACTTTGTGGACTCTCCAGTTTTCGAATTCATCTTGACTTGTTTTTCCTTTCTCGTAACAGCTCACACGGAGCACTGTCTTTGTCAAGATAATGGTGTCAGCCGGATGTCAGCATGTTCGATGCTGAATCGAGTGAGAGAATTCAAGGTTTAAACTCGCCATGGGTCAATGTATTCTGTTTTTTGGACTTCTCTCAAACAGCTGCAGCCTTGTGGACAAAAATCTGGTATCAGAATAATGTTACGCATATTACAGTTCTTTTTACATTTTTTAGGATAAGCGAGAATTTTGAATTGAGTTTGTAAATTTGCGGTGAAGTTTTCTGTATATTGCTTGGCCTTCTGTTCTCAGTTTGAATAATCTCAAAATACACTCGAGCTCAAACAGAAGAAGTGAAAAGCATTTGTATATTAAGCAATTATACTTTGGTTAACCTTTAACCCTGGGTTAGAGTTACTGGCTTCCGAATAGCCTACGATCCAATCAAAAACCAGCACTCGGTCAGCGGTCAACTTCAAAAACACGCGTCCTCGATGAGCTTTAAACTTGAGCCCGCCATATTTTTTCGTGATACTGGTCAGCGGATACCTTGATTTGACAGGTGTCATTTAACCACAACAGGGATGTCCAATTTCAAAGGAGGACGCTGTAAACCAACGCTGCATGTCTCTGTCAGCCTATTAGTTGGAGTAGGGCCGCCATCTTGCGCGACTCCGGCGCCTTCGTCGTGCCTAATATAGTTGCCTGAAATAGCACCAAAAACAATTTCCCATGAGAACTCGAGAAAATAAATTGCAAAGTTCCGAGAAATTGTGCAAACACAGGTAAAGTGTTTCACATGAACTTCAAACTTTGTTTTCGACATTTGGAGTTGTTGAGAAATTTCAGTACGAGGTTTTTGTCCACTTGCATTGTTGCTCGTTCTTTTGGTGGAATCCTTCTTTATGTGATTTGCATTTGCAAAGACTACTCCGTATTATCCCCAGTTGCAAGCTAGGTCGAGTCGAAAACCTACAATAAGAATGCGACCTCTTGTCTGGGGAGTCTAATGATTTGCTGGGTAAACTGTGATGTTGAAGTTAGAAATCACAGCAGGCATTCCAACTTTGGTGTAAATGAGTTATGTATTCTTATATGGAGACCATCTGCACGTGGCTTATGGAGCGTAAATTTCCTTGATTTTTTCCAGGTTGAGAAAATCCATATCTTCTGTGAAAGTGACACGGATCCTGACGACGTCAAGAATTTGCGCGAGGACAGAAAATTAAATTTTCATTTTCTTGGTCGGCGCATGCACTACAAAGACGCCTTCCAGTACGCTTCGGACAACTTGCTACGTAGAAATGTAATGATAATGAACGCAGACTGTTATGTGGATAAAGGGTTTGAGCAACTAAACGTAAGCATTTTGAACAGGAAAAGAATGCACGCATTGACCAGGCATGAAACTTCCAAAAACGTGCGTCTCTGCAACACCGGAGACTTCTGTGGACCGACATCACACTACATGGGTTCCCACGATGCATTTTTGTTCAGGGATTTCGTGCCACTTCCCTCACAACTGTTGGATAGCATTGACAACCGGCCGAACATTATGGGGATAGAACAGGGGCTGATACATTACTTTACAAAGTATGTACAATTTAATATAAAGAACCCGTGTGAAATCCTTTATATTGTCCATCACCATTGCAGCAAAGAAAGAAACATGACAAAGCGAAGTATTCAAGGCCAACGACTTGATGACTATCTTCACATCAAGGAAGAAAAAAGAATCCTTTACTTGTCACCATTTTCTGGTTTGTAATGTAAAAAATATTCCACACAGTAAGGCTACGTTCACACCAGAGGAGAGTTTTTTTTCCGAATTCGAAAATGTTTCCGGATTCATTAGTTTTAGAGTATTCGGATTCGTAGGCGATTACAACGAAAGGATATTCGGATTCCTCACCGTTTGCACTGGCGTTAACTCTGGGAACATTTATGATGGAATGGTTAACAAGCTATTCGTTCCCTCGACAACGAGAAACAAAATGCCGCCAAAAAGAAGGCTAGGGGTAGACTGAGACAGTCTGAAGTTTCCTTTCCGTTCGCTGACCTCGCAATTGTTGTCTATCATGTTGTCCCACCGGGTATTTGTTCTGGTCGTATCCAGAGCCGTCGAGGTTTTCGATCGTACGATCTCTGACAATATTGCACAGGTTACATGAATATACGATCATACAAAATTAAAGTGTTAAAAACTAAAAAGGTACAATAATATAAAATGGGCTAAAACTACATTGAAACTTGATAAACAAAGATTAAATAAATACATAAATATAGACAGGTTATGAAGCTCAATAATCTTTATTCAATTTTGGTTCTTGATCACCGATTATTTATTGTTTTGTAGTTACCACCGGCGTTAGTCTCTGATTCGAGGGCCCGACCGCCCACACAGTGAGTCTTGTGACTTAAAGTTGTCTATCTTGTTTTACCGAGAACACTTAAGCTCCGGACAATACCCCATCAATGGTCATGTTTGGCTTTGTCTACTGGCCTTGCTCTGAATCTCCCACAAAGATCCTGTTCAGGTTTCTTGTTCTCTAAACTTAAGTTTCTATTGGTTGTTTCAAGAACTTTGTAGTATACTTCTGAGAGCCGCCTAGGTTAGTATTTTAAAAAGGATGTTTAATCCTCCATGGTCAATTCGTCTCGTGTGGCCTACACATGGCTACCGATAGGCTATTTAAGTGCGTGTGCATTTGTTGGTCAAGTAATTTAGTAGAAGCAGTAGAAGTTGGACAGAGAACGTGCAAGACAAGTACAAGAAATGAAAACCTCATAAAGAGATTCTCTGCACCTCCTCGTTTAGACGATAGAGAGATTTCCAACAGTAGATAGATGCAATTACATAACTAACTAACTAACTAAATAAATAAATAAATAAATAAATAAATAAAGACGTACATAAATGCATAAATAATTAAAGAAAATTAATTCTAATTAAGTCATAGTTATAATTTCTCATTTCTCCCACATGATGATTAAACGTAAATTTCTCTCCGAAACGCGCAAAGGAATTTCTGTCGTTCTCCTTTCAACGGGTGTAAAACCGCACAAAATTGAACGTGTTAAACTGGTTACAGTTATATTCTACCATAAATCGTTATGTTCCCTCCTTTATTAATAGACTATACCTGGCTGAAGTAACAGTATTAGATTTCTATTACGAGACCTTAAGCTAGTGGAGTGAGCTAATGAAGTATAAGATAGTCATCAGGGCTGTAGACAGTAACAGGCAAACAGAGGCATTTGCCTCAGTCATTTTTTCCTGTTTTTGGTTATAGTCATCATATACACTCTAAATACCTAGGAAGGGAATTTAACCATGGACATTGCCCAGTCATAATTTTTTCATGGAAATTGCCTCAGTTATAATTTGTTTCTGGCAACGGCCCTGAGTAGTGATATAACCTTAAAAGGGTAGTCGCTGTACGCATGCCCATCTTTCGACCCATAATCCCATGGGTGCGTGAATCTATCGGCCTCGTTCAGTTCACAGAGCAGGTCTTTAAACCGGAAGTTGACGCTTTTACATCGTGGGTTAAGCGAACAGTTGACCAAGCAGTCGCCAAAACCATCTGCGCTTCCGTTTAACATCACGTGGCCAGACAAGTACTTTCCTTTTATGGAACGTACAGGTTCGCTGCATTGTTGAGGGACACTTGGTGTTACAAACATGACAAGCAAGAACATCAAGCCCACCATTTTAGCTTTGTCTCCAAAACACCTGGCAAAAAACAGGGAAACATATTCAATGCTGAGAAATATATCTTATATTCTGTTCATTTTGTGGAAGGTCGTCGTTTCGAAATCCCCGATAAGCTTCCGTTCTTACAAGAGGTGGAGCAGTGGTCAGAGCTCCAACCACCGCTTCCCCACCATCCCCTCCCCCCCCCTCCCCCCGACAAACCCATCCAAATGCGGCCTGGTCGGTCCAAATCCTGGACCCAGCATTTTGTCTAGGTCTCTTCCTTGCCCCAGTTGTTCATCTCCGGCTTCTCCTTTTTTTAAATTCCCCCCTTCGCAAACAAACAACATTCAAAACGAGCATGTGCATACAATTATCCTAGACCGTCTTTCCTTCTCCCACCCGGGTCTAACAAATCCCTCTTACAAGTTAGAGGTGGTTCAACTTTTTCCGCAGTGGCACATTCGCTCTCTTAAAATTTCACTTCAGTTAAAATCATTAAAACTCACGCAAAAATGACAAGCAAGACTGATCAAAATGTTCTTAACTCCAGTTAAATACACATATCTGATAGAGGCCATTTTTTCTCTGGCAGATTGGTGATAATTTTGGCGGCAAAATGTCAACATATGGGGCTGGCTTTTACCTATCGCATTTACATCTGATTCACGCAAAATTGACAAGCAAGACTGATCAAATTGTTCTTAACTCCAGTTAAATACACATATCTGATAGGGGCAATTTTTATTGGGCAGATTAGTGATAATTTTGGCGGCAAAATGTCAACATATGGGGTTGGCTTTTACATATCGCATTGACATCTGATTCTTGTAGTATGACGGGTAAAATTGCTTCAGTTTGATTGGCTTAGAGCCGGCGTATTCGCTGAAGGCTTTGCTCGTGCCTCGTGTCAAGTTTCAAAAAAGCCTTGAAATGTTCCGTTTTCCGGTCGTGAAGTCTTCGCTTCGTTTTCCCAATGTAAAAATCTTTACAGCCCCAGCAACTAGCTTTATAAATGACTTTGGACAATTGTGATCGGTTGAAACGGTCCTTGTATGGGAAGAAGGATTTGATGCGCTGGGTGTTGTGAAAAATAACTCTGACATTAACACTGAACAGTAGAAACGATTAACACAAGATTTTAGACGCTTAGTAACATGGTTGCTATGGAGACCTACATAAGGTAATAAAATAACAACATCTTTCTTGGGGACTGTTGCTACGGGTTCATTTGGCTTGTTCTTGTTCTTGTTCAGGACATCATTGATATTAAAAGTGAGATGCCCTGAGGGTAGCCATTTTGCACCAAAAGCCTTTTGAGATCCTCGACAGCGGATTGTAACAATGAAGTGGAAGAGCAAATACGGAAGCATCGACAGGTTAGCGTGCGGATAAAGTTGATTTTGTATTTGCGCGGTGTAAATGAATCCCATTGGTACAGAGTCCTGTAAATGTCTTCTTCCGGTAAAGAGACGTGATGAAAGTGTTGTTTGGGCAGCGTTTACTAGACTCTACACCAAATGGGATTCATTTACACCATGCGAATACAAAACTAAACAAGGCGGGGTGGAAGAGCTGGGAAGTAGCCAAAGCGGTGGCACGGAACAGGGAATGTTGGTCGGAAAGCGTGACGGCCTTATGCGCCTACTGGCGCGAAGAGAAATGATGATGATGATGATGATGATGATGATGATGAATACAAAACTGCAATGACTTTTACTTTGGGAAAACGAAGCGAAGACTTCACCACCGAAAAACGGAACATTTCAAGGCCGTTTTGAAACATGATCACTCTTCTGCTATTGCTGATCACGTTAAAACAACTGGTCACAACATCAAATGGGACCATTTTGACATTTTGGCGACCGGCAAGACTGACTACCATATTGTGATGTTAAGGAGACCTTGTTTATTCAGGAGTTGCGGCCAGCATAATCCATTGAATGCCATGCAATGTCAGCAGTGAAAAGCTTTTACTTAAGGTAATTCCATCGAAATAGAGGTCACAATAGATTTTCTTTCAAACTTTACCTGTTGGCTTCTTATATCAAAAGAACTTAAAATTTGAAATAAAACAGGGGGGTCCCCGTGCTCGTTTAGGAGCACGAAGACCTTCAATAAACCCCATAATTCCAGAAATTATCTGCTTTGAGAAACGTTTATATTTGAACCATTCACCTTACGCTTTCAAGAACCAAAATGCAATTCTGAGGAATGACGTCAATTAAGAAAGCTTTTCCATAGTGTCAATTTACAGACAGTTTCCGT
This sequence comes from Orbicella franksi, assembly GCF_964199315.1. Taxonomy (NCBI): domain Eukaryota; kingdom Metazoa; phylum Cnidaria; class Anthozoa; order Scleractinia; family Merulinidae; genus Orbicella; species Orbicella franksi. The sequence continues at coordinate 26,291,396 of NC_138154.1, forward strand.
TTGAAACGTCTTAAATTTCTAGTGCAGATGTTCTCTGTCTAGGTTCCAGACCCCCATTGATACGGTATAAACAGCTTTCCAAAACATTTTAAGGGTTATACTTTTGAAAACGTATATTGACTAGCATACGAAACGTCAAGTTCATAAAATGCATATTTTTAAAAATTTTATCACCGCTGTTCGTGTTATATTTCTAATCAAGCTACGATCTCCGAAGACGAAGAGTTTATTTGATCTCCTTTGTTTAACTTATCAAAAACAAAGCTCCCTGCATGAAATTGTCTGTCATTTCATCTGAATATTGACCGAAATTACTTGAAGTCAAATTGAAGCAGCTGCACTCTTTTTAATTTTTTTTACAGCAATTAATTTTATAAGAGTAACGAAGCTGAGATTTGCGAAATCTTTAGAACAAACCCGACTGAGATAATTTGGTGTGTTGAAAATTTGTAAAATACAATAAAATTATATATTTTTAACTAAACCGTACAAAATTCTTTCTAACTCTAAACAGCAAAACTAGCCAAAACACAACTAAAACAGCACTAGACGATGTTCGATGCCAAAAAGATCTCGACGAGACGTTACGAGTTGCATATCAGCGTAGTCCCCTCTACTAACTATGATATCAGGCTCTGTTGCCTGCAGTCTGGCTCCAATGTGACTATAATCTAAGAATATTCATAAGGATAATTTCAGCCTAAAATCGTCAGAAGAATAAGAATATTCAGCCTGGGCCGGAAATTAAAAACAACATTCGAATAGAAAACACGGCTGTTTTCGCAGGCTAAGTGTATTTAGGATGTAGTGGAAATCCATAGCTACTATACCTCAGTCACTGATTGAACGGTATCGCAGTCTGTTGATACTAAGCCTTTCTTAGCTTGGTTCACTTTGTTAGCCGTCGTAGTCACCGGCACAGTAATGGTAGAATTAGCTTACTAAAAACAGATCCCTAAACATGCCGTGTAACCAACCAATTTGCATGATTTTGACATTTAAAGTCACAATAAACTACTGTGTTTAACTTTTTGTCTTTACCTTGCATGGCTTGTAATTTTAAATGTTAACATTGAATACTGGCTTACACACAAAATATTTTATTGTGAGTAACGAATTCTCAGGTGGCTTTTCTTTAATAATGAAGAAGTTTTAGTTTTATCTAAACTAAGCGGAGGTATAAACCGCGGGGAACTCCCAGAGAAATCAGATTGAGGTGTGCGGCTAATAACCTCACAAGCTCGGTTGTTGGGTCGGTGGGGGGCTTAAAATAAGAAAAAGAGCCTAATTGATTCAAAACATGATTTGTTTAATTCCGGATATACTACTGATATACTGCTAGAGAGGGGTTTTACAATTTAGACACAACGACACCAGCGTTATATCGTTCGAGAGGCGGCCATGGTTCGTGGAACAAACAACTGCCAACTTTCCGAGGCCATTCAAAACCTCACTCCAGAGCTTCGTGAGAAAATCCTGAGGGCATATATCGCCACAAAACTTAGGCGGCGAGCGGATTTGGGCTGGGAAAAGGTACAGGAGCATATTTCAAAACTGCCTTTCTGTCAATACATGCAGCAGATTGTACCAACGATAATTTGCTTTGAATTTCCGAACTGCTATTTCGAGGGTTGTTGTTTCCCATGTTTCGAAAGTGAGGGAACTCTTCATAAAGTATCGCTAATCCCGCCTCTCATAGAAAACAGCGCTAAGTACAAGAATTTTTTAAAAGTATGCTCCTGTGATGGTTATGATTGGCATGAATGGTTCCTTTTTGGCAGGGAGCGTTAGCGAAAAGCAAACATCACAAGTGTGAAAAAAAAGGCGGGTGTTTCCTAGTAAAAAACCTCATCGGCATCAAGCATAGCAGAAACAATCTCGCGCGTTATATCAGGAACATTTTTTTTGCCACTCAGATGTGAAATATTCGTGGACGAGAAACGCAATCAAGTGGAAACTGACAAGCATGTTTTTTATAATATGCAAATTAAACCGTCTGTTTCTAAAAGTCAGTTCGAAGTGGAGGGGTCTGTTATTTTTTTTATCAGTTCAGCTTCAAGTCTGTCGCGAATGTCTTTTCTCCATTTCTGAACATCAACATCAGCAAGCTTTCTATTTGATGGTTGGCGAAGCATCTTTGCTCGGACTTGTTCCTTCAGTGCGTTATACTGTTGAAACTCGGAAAGGATGGTGTCAAACTCGTGGGAAGACACAAAGCTTTGGAGAGCAATCTGTTGATTGTATCCCGCTTGGCAACGGCGAGCGTGGTAATCTCTTGATGTTTTTTTATTTTAGAATCAAGTTTTTTGCTGACGATTATCAGCCCCGAAGAAACGAGAGCGAAACACCCCCCAGCGCCGCCTAAAGGAACTGTTGCCGGTAGGCCAACCAAAGACAGAGCGGAGCCAAAACTAGCGCTGGAAAACGCTGCCGAGAGAACACTGGAGCCGGCAGCACTCCAATTAACTAATTTTCTTGCCCGTTTGTATTTTTTAGCAACGAGGCGATAGTGGCCGACCTCACGGTCCAAAGTGTTGGAAATCTCGTTGATCTTTTGCAAGCGGAAATTTTCAGAAGGCGCCGCCAGTACTGGATAAAGAGGCTCGGCAGGAGGAGCGGAAGGTAACACATTCGCTGAAGACATCGTGTATATAAAAGAAATCTACTTTAACTCTAATTCAAAAAGAAGCGGGAAGCCCTTGAAATCAAAGAGTTCGCCATTTTTATCTTTGACGCTAATAGTGATGCTATTTATAAACTTGTCTGTAGAGCAGTCACGCAAAACCTGTTGCGGAGAACCCTGGTAGCTTACCTTTTCAAAAGGCTTCCCTTTTATATCAAACAGGGCTAAGATATCTGACTTTTTGCCATTGAACAGATTCCGTTCTTTGTCGATCAAATCACAATGAATAAAATATGTAGTTGGATATCTAAGCCTTTTTACGAATGTTATAAGATTCAACTTTCGCCCAATACCAAGCAAATTGGCTAAATCGCGATCAATTCAATCGGTTTTGCCCCAAAATTTTTGATTACAAGCTGGCCAACAGGTTGATTTATTTCTGTTTCCAACTGTTTATAGCCATATTTGTCGAACAGACCGTCTATTTCTTTTGCCAAGCTTTCTAAATTGTAATGCCCTGGGAGTAATTTACTAATTGATAAAGCTTTATCTTTGTCTTTATCTCCCAAGGAGGCTGAACCTTCTTTTTTCAAAATGTCCCAGCTGTTGAATAAACTACAAGATATGAGTTTCATGAACTGTACTTTCGGTATCGGGTCTTCAAAATAGATAGTCTCTCCGTTCTCTTGTGTGGCAATAGTGAGAACAACCATTTTATATTTAACAAACAAAATTGTGTTCAAATACAATGGCGAATATGTGGGAAGATCCTGAGTTTGTGAAAAAGCGGCAATCGCAAAGGAAAAGGCGTGGACAAACTTTTTAAACCACTTTCCAAAAGCGGAAAAAAGCCGGTTCGTTTCACAAGAAAGCATCGACGAGAAAAATAACGCAACCGCAGAGGTGTTTTTCAAAGAAAGCGAAGGCTCGTTACAAAGCGTCTTCGGTTCAGACAGGCGGTATTGGAGTGCGGAAATGAAACAGGCGCTCGGTTTGGGAGACATCGGGGTTTTCCTTATCAATTGTCGTCACTTGGTTCAAAAGTTTCTTTACCCATCCCTGCGGAACCTTTCGACGGAAAAGCGCCAAGCTTGAAGAAAATATTCAACGCCGAAATCAAAATCTACGTCACGCCTGACCAATATTTCACAGCAAAATTCAGAGAAATATTCCAAAAAACCAAACTCAGGCACACTTCTGGAGCCGAATCAAAACACTGGTTAGGAGGGCCTGACATGAAATATTGGCCGCAACAGCTCAACTTCGCGGTTTTCTGCGCGACACAGGGGTGCGGAATTACTCGCGACATCTTTGACAATGGAATAAATCTCCCCCCGCAGATAAGAGCTTTTTACACCTTCCACGTGTATTTCACCGTCAGGCGCATTTTGTACCAGCTAGGAGGAATTCAGAGCATGAGCGCTTTGCTCGGAGATCCGCCTTTCAACCAATTCGATAATCATTATGCGGTTGCTTCGTACAAAAGGCTATGCAACGAGTTCGGCTTAGACCCCTCGAGCGATTTTCGCTTCACACACGGGGCAAACCACGGGCTTAGAAGCGTTTACGTCTATGCGGGCGGCGCGTCGAAAACTAACCTACCTATACCCGGGATGGAACAAATTCAGTGATGAAGGTGGGAAAGCGATTCAAGGAAACCTGATTTATTACATCGAGCCGGGCGCCCCTTCTGATACTCAATCGGACTGGTTCGCGCCAAACACAGCATCTGATTTGACGCAGGCCGGATTGTCGAGAATAAATCAGTCAATCGAAGCCTTTGTTTACTGCGTTCTGGGCGCGCAGGTTAATGTGCGCAGCAGTATTCTTGGCGAAGGAGGGAGAGCAAAAGAAGCCCAAAGCGAGTTTCTTGTTTTGGTGGAAGACGCGATCAGAGAGCCTGACCTGGCCAAGAGCGTGCAAAGGTACCAGCTCTCGGTGGATCAAGCGAAGGTTAGGCTCAATCTTGCTGTAGCCCCCATGGCCTGGCTTATGCTCGCGCAAATGATAATCAACACCGAAAACATGGTCGGTTACAACAACAAGCTGAAACAGGCGGTTCCTGGAATGCAGCTTGGCGTTAACAACGAGGTAAATCCAGACACAAAAAAAGCTGCGCTCAAACTAATGGCAGGCGGCCCGTCAAAAATTAACCCTCCCAACAGCCATCCTTCCAACCCGATTCACAAAGCCTCAACATCCGAATCAAGGAAATCAGCTTCGACCGAAACTCAGCAAGCACAGCCAACGGCGCAAAAAATAGAGCCCAAGGCTCCAGATAAAACACCGCAACATGAAATAAACAAAACATCGGTAATTGTCGGTGTAGTAGGATTATCGGCTTTGCTGTTCACGGCTTGGCGGTAAGCTACCGCTGCTTCTTAAAATATTTTTCGAACAAAAAGGCCACCGTGGCAAGAATCAGCAGCCAGGTGTTCTCAGCCAGAAACCCGACGGCTTGGCCCGCAGCTTTGGATAGAAAAGTCGCAATCGATCCAATAAGCCCGGGCAGCAGAGAACCAAGTTTCGCGCCAATATCTTTTAGGCCTTTTCCCAAAGCTTTTCCGGTGGCTTTCAAAGCGTTTGTGATTGAACCGACGACAACCCCTATTGAGACCCCCGCGGCGAGAAGAATAGCAGTGACCGCCACGCCTTATTTTTTGAAGATATCTTTGACCCTTTCCGAGAGAGGTCCCGTCCTTTCCCTTTCCGCAATCTCAGTTTGCAAACGCGCGAGCTCTTCGTTTCTTTCTTCCACTCTCTCTCTTGCGGCTTCTATGTCGGAGGGCGAGGCATTCTCATCTTGGATGATTGCCTGGTCTTCCTCGTTTTGGCGCTGCAGCTCGCTTTCCTGCTCTTTTAGATCATCCAAAGGGTTTGTGCTGTTCAGCCTTTCTTCCAGCGCATTTCTATTTTTCATCTCTTCTGCAATACTTTCTTCAAGGCGGGCGTTCTTTTGTTCTTGATCGTCCAGTTTTTTTACTTTTTTTTCGAGCTCTTTTCTTTCTTTTTTTTGCGGCGTTTAAATCTTTTTCTAAATTATTTGCCAGTTGTTTCTTCCTTTTAATTTCTTCTTCATATTCTGGCAGGTCTTTGAGTTGATCAATCTTGGCATTTTCTTTATTTAACCGCTCATTAATAGACATCACCAATTTATTCTTTTCACGCAATCTTTGTTCTGCTTCTGCCTTTAGCTTTCTTAATTCCTCAAATTCTTTTTGCTTTTTTCGAATTGAAGCAGTGTTTTTGCGGATAGTTTCTTCAGCACTATCTCCCAGAATTTTTTTGATGAACGTCTTGTTTGAGAAGTCTTTCCGGAAACCGCTCCCATCGTCTAAAACAATTTTGGTCTCACCTTGCTTCGGGCCAAGAACCACTATCTGGTTTTTATCGGAGAATTTGATGACTAGCTTGTCAACTTCGGCGTTGGGGTACCGAGCTTAGATAAATTTTTTGACTCTTTCGATTTCTTTTTGTCGTAAACCGGGGGGCACAAGAGTGATTCCACAATCATCCAGGAATCCCGTGTACGGGGTTTCTCAAAGCATCCAGCCTTCTTCGAAGCTCTTCGTCTGTAACTTTTACATAGGTTTCAGGCAGCCCTGTCTGCTCGTGTTGCCGCGTTTGCATTTCTATTGTCTCCCCGCCATGGTAAGGAGTGGACGCCGCGCCTGGCTGAAAAGGCTGGGTTCTTTCAGCCTCTTGTTCGTCATCGTCGTCTTGGTCATCTGTATGACCCAGGAGATTATCGCCTTCTTCGTAACCAAATTCGCCGCCGCCTTCCGCCATTGCAATATATTTCATTCCTGTTATTTTTTAAATTAGAAAAATATTAACCGGTATATTATACGAAATGTCAGTGTCAGAGAACCTCCGCCCAACGTACAACGAAAAGACATTAAACGCCATGAAGGCCGAGCGAGCGGTCAAGCGAATCACCTTTGAACGCTCTGAAGCCATCCCCGGCGAGACGCTGTATGTTTCAGTGCCCAAGCTGAACAAGAACGAGGTTCTGGTGCCAGGCTCGCTAGCGCTTGTCTTTAACATCGACCTTTCTGGAGGGCACGCCAAGAACTTCCTTGTCCAGAACGTCACGCGGGCGCTCGTTGACAGGCTGGTCGTGAAGTTTGCAGGCGCTATCCTGCAAGACACGGTTGGATATGACATCTACAAAATCTTTGAAGACTTTTTCCTTTCGCGGGAAAAGCGAGACGGCATGATTCTCGAAGGGATCCAGAACGAGGATTTATGCAAGATCCGCTCAGGCGCGGGAGACAAGAAAACCTCGGGCGTCGACGCTGAAAACAAGCTGAACGAGATATACGGAAGCAAGTACCGGATCAGGCTTGACCATCAGATCGTAACTGACCACGGCGTTCTCTACCCCCAGGCCCTTTACAACGACCTCATGTTCCAAGTAACCCTTGCACCAGCTTCACAGGTGGTCAGAGGTTCTGAACCAACCCAGCTGAAATACAAGCTGACCAACATCCAGCTCGAGTACCAAATGATCCGCAGCAAGACTCTGGCAGACGAGGCAGACAGCGTTTACTACGCCGGCAAAGAGTTCACTTATGACCACGTGATGCGTTCCAAAGTGGTGCCTTTCAAAAAAGAAACTGATACGAGGATCAACATCAAAGTCGACGACCAAAGAAGGTCACTCAAAGCCATCCTCCTCCTGTTCATGGAGCCGTATGATGGTGGGGCCAGAGATTCAGAAAAATACATCTTCCCGAATCTGACGAAAGTCAGCGTCACGGTCAACGGCTCGCCCAACATGCTTTACAACAACGGCATCGAAGGCAAGGACATGTGGGAAGAGGCCCGCAGCTTCTTTGTGAAAGAAAAAAATAAAACCGAACACATGAATTTGACAAAGTTTTCCACAGGTGATAAGTTCGGGCTTGTGATCGATATGCGCTCCATGGCGGATCAGTCGATGCACGGCAGCGGCAAGCGCCTTGTGAACACTACAGACGGGGTTCAGCTGGAAATCGAGCGGAAAGCCGAAGGCTCAGCCAACGTGAACTGCCACATATTCGTCATCTCCGACTCCCACTTCAACATTTTGCACAGACAGCTGGAATCTGTGCAGTATAGAATATGAACATGGACCCCAGCAAGATTCCCTTCAACGCTCTCATCGTGGGGCCGACGAATTCAGGCAAATCGAGGTTTGTGGTTGACCAGATCTACGGCCCTTTCCGCTTCAAGTTCGACTACATCGTGCTCATCTGCCCGACATTCGCGCACAACAAGACCTACTACCGAATTGGTGAAAATGATCCAAGAATGAATGTGGTAACATGCGAGCAGCACGACGTGGAAAAGTGGTTGAAGATAGTGAGATGGCTTTTCGACGGCACCAACACGCTCATAATACTCGATGACTGTGCAGCCTCCAAAGATGTGAAAGGGCGCACCGGCCAGCTGGTGAATCTCGCCTTTTCTACTCGGCATATCGGCATCAGCGTTTGGGTGCTGACCCAGAAGATGACCAGCATAACAGCTTCCTTCCGGGAGAACGTGGCGGCGATCGTTCTCTGTTACACCCCCTTGGCCAAGACCACGAAAGCCATTTTTGATGATTACGCTGGGGAACTCTCCCTGGATGAGTACAAAGGTCTGGTTTCAAAGCTGAAAGAGCGGAAGTTCTCTTATCTTGTGTTCTCGCTTCGCCACCCCTACGGGGTAAAGTTATTTTGAATAAAAAAGATCAAAGCTGATTTTAACGTAACACAAAACAGTCGGAACAACAGAAGAATTCACCCGAAATGGCAAGCTGTTTCTATCGTGACTGGATATTATTTGATAAAATTATTAATATGGTTGATCTTTATTAGGCATCGTTGTGTGCAAAGTAGTTTGAGGTTTTTCAGACTAAAACAGGCCAAATAGACCAAGAATCGATGCTTAAAATGTTTAGGTAAAGATGCAGAAACTGCTTTCAAAAACCTAAGTAACAGATACTCAAGAGACAAGAAGAAAGTACAAAATGTTAAAGTAAGTGGAACGGATACACAATCTGTCACAGATGCCAAAAGTCAAACAAGCGACATGTACAGGCTTTTGGCGTGGCGGGATCCATATGTTCCACCCCCATCGTTCTCCCAGTAGCCCTGTAGTGATAGACGAAACTTCACAAGTAGATGATGCCGATAATGAAGATGAAGGCACATGCACTCGACTAGCCAGCAGCGCTAGTAGAAGCATCACCCCAGACCCTAGCTTTGAGCCAAAGTCATTAAAGTCAAAAGTATCTGGTCGGCCAAAATGCCTTCATGCCAAACATCCTAGAGTAAATAATGAATAGACCAATGAGACAACTTTTATATCAACGTTGTGGATTTTGAAAAAGTTTTCGATAGCATATATAGAGACTGTCTCTGGCGGATACTGCGACTATATGGAATTCCTTAACAGATAGTCCTGCTTCTCATGCAGAGTTGGGAGCAGTGACTACAGCTTTAAGGTGACAACAGGCGTAAGGCAGGGCTGCGTGATGTCGACACTCCTCTTTAACTTAGCCATTGACTGGGTAATACGCCGAACAACTGAGGATAAAGCAAGAGGCATACGATGGACCCCCTTCCAATATTGGAAGATCTTGACTTTGCCGACGATCTGGCTCTGGTCTCCCACAGCCACCAACACATGCATGAAAAAACGTCATGTCTCAGCAACTAACTATGCAAATCGGCCAGAAGAAGACTGAGATGATGATTTTATACATCACAAATCCTTCACCAATCCGAGTCAACGGAGAGGATCTTCCAACAACCGAAGAGTTTACATGCCTGGGCAGCATAGTCAGGCGTGATGGAGGAGCAAGCAATGACATCAGCAGCCATCTAAACAAGGCCAGGAATGCATTCAGAATGCTCACAACATATGGAGGTCTCAACATTACAACATCAGGACCAAACTAAGGCTGAACCAGAGCTGTGTCTTCTCCACCCTTCTGTACGGCTCAGAATGTTGGAGAATGACAGTAAGCAACCTTACCAAACTATCAGTCTTCCACACAAGGAACCTGAGAAGAATAAAACGTGTTTTCTGACCAAACACCATCTCAAACGAAGAGTTACTTGCTCAGTGTTATCAAGAGCGAAGGCGTTCTAAGCAACAAGCAATTATTCTGTTTAAGGCACTCCATAATCCTTTTCCGACTAGTTTGAATAGTGTTTTTAAGTTTACATCCAGTGTTCACTCACATAATCTAAGAAATTCAAAATTCAACCTTTTCGTTCCGATCCTAGACCGAAAGCGAAAGAGGTAAATTACAAGCAACGCAAAGAGAAATATTTCATCTTCATCCGCCATCTTGATTGTAGTTGAGGAAAGCTGGTATCGAGGAATTTTGTTAATACTACACCTACGTATGTTCTTATGCTTATGTTCTGGTGTTCTCACTTGCTGCTAATGCTTATGTGTTAGTGAAAACCAGCCTAAAGGAAGAATAAGAACTTATTAAAACTATACATTGGCGTGCGATATCGATAGTCCGGGTCCGGAGTTGCTAATATTACAGAAATTTAAAAAAACAAAACAAAAAAATATTGCGTTGAAATAAACTTCCTTAGAAATTAATTTACTAGATTGGTGTCAGTTTCTTTGAAGGAGAGAAATAAACTTAAAAGAAGGCGAGTTACTGTTTAACCATCGTTCAGTTTTGTTTTGTTATTGTTTCAGACGAAGTTAATTTTAATTGCAAATGCTGCACTACACAAGAAAGGTTTCGCTAACTTGAATAAAAATAAAAATAACGAAATTTTGCGGAGAATAAATATGCATATCAATTACCAAACAATGAATCAACAACAAACTGAAAAGCAAGTTGCATTTGAAGGCGTCAAAGTTTTCACGCACATTAGAACTTCGTAAAGGTTCCTTCTCAAAAAAAAAGTTACTTTAACATTTCTCAACTAACAGTACTCCATTTAAAAACAATATATGTATGACTGGATTTATGTAAACCGTGTCAATACCTTGCACCAGCTGCGCCTCGTGAGTCCACAACAAATTTTGACCACTGTGATGACGCATATCACTGTCGATAAGAGTAAAGACAACGCTAAATCACATTCGATTTGTTTTTTACCACAATTTCAACGTCAAAAAAAGTGTTTTTTTCAGAGCGTGACCAAGAGCGTGACACATTGACGCGAGCAGCGTTGTCTGGACTCTTATCGACAACGGCAAATTAGTCAATCAGATTGCGAGATAAGTAGTAATTGAGGTAAAAATGCACTTTGATTTCACGACTCCTAAAGGCCTTAAAATCACTCCAAGCGATGGAAAAAAAAATGGAGAGGAGAGCGAGAAAAGGAAGATGTATGTAAGACAGTGGAGAAGAAAAACAAAGGCTGCCATTCCTTTTAATTTTTATATGGTCTACTTTAGAGAAGAGAAAAAAAAACGCTTGAGCAGAGCGTGATTTCTTTAACACTGTTTTCATAAATCCAGACAGATATAAATAATATCATTATCGACTTGACACTTGCAGACTCCTGAGGGTAGACAGTTAGGTCCATGGATAGAAGTTGCAGTGTAGCACCGTTCCAATGAAGAAATACAACAAAAAATAGCCCACGATAAACTTAGATCTCCAATTGTTACTGCACTGCCTGTATGTTAGGTCAGCAGTATCTTTGATGATGACATGTGCAGAGTACCAGTAAATGAGAGGAGATGCAGAAGCAATGAATCTTGTGATGACCTAGACAAGAAATTTATCAAAAACATCAGAATTGGTGATGAGCCATTTTTTTTTTGGGGGGGGGGGAGTGGGGGGTTGGGCAATTTCTTCCAAAAAATTCCGGCACAGCAAAAACCGCTGAAAAAAAAAAATGTGCAAGGGGAGCGACGGGGTAAAAAATTAGAGCAAGTGCTTTCTACTAACTAGGTCCTGTGTTACTTTTTTTTCTAAAAATGGAATTCTTGGACCAGCTATTGCCCACCAAAAATAAATTATGCAAAACCTCCTTTTGTAAAGGAGAAAAAAATTTCATGCCCTAGAAAATTGCCCAACCCCTCCCCCAGTCAAAAAAATAATGGCCCGTCCCTTAGGCAACGTTATGGTTATATGAAGAAGATCTCCACTTACTGGTGTTGTTTGTGGTGGAGAGGGGGCAGTGAGGATAATGTTTACAATGTTTATTGGGTCAGGTACAGTATTCTGTGCAAAGATATAAACCTCTATACCTTTCCACAACAGCTACTAAAAAATATCAACTTTCTGACCTCATTTTAGATTAAAAAAAAAAACTCCATGCCATACAGTGTATCACCATTTGTACAGGCATAATAACATTTTTTGACCAGGCTGACGATTGAATTTAAAAATTGAACTAATATAGTGATAGCAGCAAATGTACATTGTGGACTGCAATTAAAACAAAGAACGATAACAAGGAAACACAACCCATACAGTGCTTTTATACATGTACATCTGTCTTTAAACTAATCATGGGCAACCATAGACTTGCTCCTATTATTCAAATTATTCTCAAATTATTAGTGCACACATTGTCACTTATGTACATGGACATGTATCATGTTGAAACTAAGGAGAAATTGTGGTTTAAACACATTTCCAACATTGTTGTTGGGGAGGAGGGAGGGGAGCGGGGCAAGTGTGACAAGTAGTTTAGCTGGATTTGCACAGAACTGTTGATTTTGCATTTTGTGTGAAAAAGCCCAACAATTGCAAATTTGTCCCAAGACTTTGCTTAGTTGTACATGTAGTTTGATGCTCTATTGTACAAGTCATGTAAAAGCATGGAGATCATTTTTTAATAATCCTGACCATGTCTCAACATTCATTTCTCTAGAGCAACTTACAGACCTTAGTTTGCATCAAGAACTTATTGACACTGACCTGGACATGCATCGATGAGAAGCCAAACACTGTCATGAAAGCAAGATGGAATGTATAAACTATGACTGAAGGGCTGTGGTAGAAATCACAGTCTTTCTTTTCACTTCTTCCAATCGCTAGATGAATTGGTCTCCTTTGAAAAAAAGAAGCACACTGTAAGAATTCAAAAGTTTTTTTTAAATTTTGACTGCTTTAGGTCTTGTTTTTGTACAACACTGAGGCCAGTAAACATGAAAACTAAGGAAGGTGTCTGCACAAGACTAAAGTCAAGGTCTCTGAAGATCATGAAAACGTAGACAGAAACCAACTAAATGTAGAGGAAGTTTGTATGTGCTAGAAGTGTAGTGGCCTAACTGTTAGCAGATATTGGGCACTCAGAATACCACAAATATCACCAAACTGTGGAATGGAGTATAATTTTGAAACACCATTTCATTATGCATTTAAGCAAGACTGTCTTCACTTTTGCAGTGTCTCTTTCCACTGAAAATGGGCACCAGTGAATTTAATGCTTTGGTGATTTGGCAATGGACTAGCACCCATCCATAGGGCAGAGCAAGCACTCTGGGTCAAGTAATAAGTAAACCAGGAGAAGCTCTGACAGTCTTGGACACTTCAGCCTGATACAGACGTACTGTCACTAAGAAAAATGAGGTAAAGTACATGTAGTTTGCACTGGTGTATTGACTTAGTGAATCTTTGTCTCTCCTATAATAATAATGAGCTACATGAAAAAGTCTCAAAACTTAAATTAAATGTACATGTATACTGTAACTGAGCTGTGAATAATTTTTAATTATGTACTTTGCACGTACACAAATTTTCTGACGACTCAATTTGTGGGTATAATACATGTGTATAAAGTAATAAGAATGCTCAGCAATGAATTATGGGGTGATTTTAACAACAGATGCTTTTGTTTCAAGTTTTATGTAAGTCCGGAGAGGTACTTGTGTAAAGCAAAACAAACCACAGATCTGTATAATTTGTGTTTATGTTACAAAGCAAACATCAGGTCTAAAAATCATCTTGGCACTCAGTGATGATGTCCAAACATAATGTAACTTAGTTGGACAATTTACAAATTTGATTATATACAGGGTTGTCAGTAGAAATTTTCATAAGCAGCCAAAAAAGCATAACAGGTGGTGTAAAGCGAGGCCTGAAGGGCCGAGCCTACCTAGCCCCCCCCCCCCCCCCTAGAAAAGTTTGTAGGTTGCCAAAGATGGGAAAAGTGTTATGGAAAATGAGTTGTTTATGATCATAACATTTTGACATAGCAAGTAGCGCTGTTTCACCTGTTTAAAATGCTATTTTCTTCTTGAAACATCTCAGTCAGTCTGTAAGTCTTGATTTCTTGTTGGATGTGTGCAAATTTTAATAACCGGAACTGGTGGCTACATTCATCATTACAGCTGGCAGAATTCCACTGGCTTCCAGCTTCTACTGAGAACCCTGCACATAATGTGTGACTGTTATTTCCAGCATTCCATAAATAAAAAGTCTGCCTGGCCCATCAGGCCAACGCTTATCTCGGGATTCTTCATCATGAAGCGACTAGGACTATTTCTACTCCCCCCTGAATGGGATGCTAGTCCATCACAGGGTTACCCCAGCATTAAGTTTGCCAGTACCCATTTATACACCTGGTTGGAGAGAGGCATTGTGAGAGTAAAGTGTCTTGCCCAAGAACATAACACAATGTTCCCAGGTCAGGGCTTGAACCCAAACCACTCAAACTGGAAACAAGCGCACTAACCATGAGGCCACCGTGCCTCTCACAATTGCATAAATAAATGGAGATCGAAAATGGACAGGACAATTGCTTGTTCTCAAGTTCATTCCTTGCACATACCTTGCCATATTATTAGGCTTGCTTCTTTTTTGTAATAGACCGAGTGTCTTCACAATTTCAAGGTTTTCTCGATTACAACAGTAAATCACTACTGCATATGAACTGAGAAGAATCATTGGTGTAGCAAGAAAGAAGTTTGGTATTTGCTTCAACTCAAAGTAACGTAAAAATCCAACATTCCAATAACTGTCTTGGATATATGAGTAAGGTAAAGGTATCAATTTGTCACACCATGGGCTATACGCTGTATCATGAGTAACATCTGCTGGAGGCATGCAATATAACACATATCCATACAACTGGAAGAGGATAAATGAAGCAAGTATAATGCCATTAAAGATGATTAGCTTCAAGGAAGCCTTTACTGCATTGCGTAAATTCAACAGGGTAAAAAGGCTTGCTGTAGATTTCAGTGAATCCACCGCATTAGAAACAAAGTGTTTTATTATTTGGTGAGTTACGAATCCACAAGATATAACACCATTAGACCGAGTCGCACAACCGAGACCAAACAGCAATACTGCTAGAGTTGAACGTTCTTCTTCCAAGTAACACAAGGCAGTGAACTGCAAACAACAAAACAAACTTTCGGTGTAGAGACTTGACATGAATACACTTGCAGGATTAAAGCAGAAAAGAAGCGTCGAAACCAAAGCTACATTCTTTTTCCCAAACAAACCGTGAGTCAATCTGTAAAGCGACACAGCTGCTAATGTAAAGAAAACTGTGTTTAATACCCATCCACAAGCTAGCAACAGAGTTCGCTCGCTCACAAAATATTGAAGCATTCGATGTAGTGTCCGAGCCAAGATCCTTAATAACCAAGGGTAAAACGGAAAGAAAGCCATGTATTGCTCATATTTGTATCCTTGTTCTGCTATTTTCAGAAAATATACAGCGTCCCACTTGCCAAATCCTCCAAAAATCTTTTTAAGAGTCCAGTCGCACCATCCTGAAATTTGTATTCTGTTTTCATCGATAAAACTCGAAGTATCGTAGTCAGAGATGAATTCATTCACCACAACCTACAAAATAACGTACGACAGTTTGACAGAGATCATACCAGATTGCCACCGGCACTTATCACTAATTACCTGAACGAAAAGTAAGAGAACTCTTGAAGATATTGCCAAGCGAACAACTTGCACAAGTTCGTCCGCCATCTTGAATTTTCCAGTGATACCGCTTACAAAGCAGGCTCAAAAGCGATCACATGACTGTTTGGACCTGCGGACGAACCACTCAGTACAGCTTTCAAACCCGGGTGCTCGTCGGAATTTTTGAAAAGAACCCGTGAAGAGGTAGCAAGATCCTGTTTTGTTGGCATGGCTTGAAATGTTTTTCACCCTTAAGAGGTACTACGAATTCTAAAATAACATACTGGCACTCCATTTCGCCGCTCGATTTCGATTCGCGCTCGCGGCTACGCTGCGCGCGCGAATCGAAATCGGGGAGTAGTTACGAAACAACGACGACGACGTCAAGGACAACGTCGATTAAAAAATGAATTTATATTTTACCTAAGAATCTCGCGATACTCTAAAGTCATTTACTTTCTTTATCACTGTCAAAACTATTGCAAAACTAAATTCGGAACACAGCGATAAATTTGAAATAAAAAGTTAAAAAATTAGCCGTTTTGGTTCACGTTCTCCAGACAGGGCAGAATCTGGTCATTTGACGTCGTTGTCTTGCAGAGGACGGTAAAGAAATATACCAAGAATTACACTGCACGTGCATAGCCATTGTACTGCTCATTAATTCTTTTGTTCAGTGACGTTCTTGTTGCCGTTGCCGTCGTGGTTTCGTAAACTCCCTGATATCGAGTGTGAGACGAGACATTGCTCTTGGCCGCTCGCGCGCGCGTGACTCAAAGGTGAGCCTGCTGGCAGGCTACATTAGACACTGGAGAGCGTGTTTTTCTCGTCACATTGTACAATCTAATGAACCAAAATCATGAAACATGCAGAACTTGAACAGTGTAATGCATTTTAAGCACAGCACGGATTTCTCGTGCTCGAGCACGTTCAAATATTAAGCATTGTCCATATGATGTGTTTACATAGTTCTTTGCCCGAATTTTTTTAAAAACCCTCGCATTTGCAAGAGGGATTATTTCCAAATTGAACTTTGTAACCGGAAATTTGACTCTTAGAATTAACTACAATAAAAGTCCTTTCGAGAGACGACTGCGAAGAACTTGATTTAGTTTTAATTGTCTCCTTCTACTGCTTTGCCCTTTGAAGCCACTTTAAAAAAATGGAGTGCCGGAGAACAGTCATCTTCCACAGCAGCTCTCCTTAACCAACACTGAAGTTTTGTTACTGCTGGGTAATACACCAACGGTTATCCTGGAGCATCTCCTTTATAAAAATACAACCCCGCCCAGATCCAGGAAAACAATAGTAGAATATCTCTTGAGAGAAGACACCAGAAACCAGTATGCACAAATTTGGACTTTGGGGATAAAAGGAAAAGAAAAGAGGAACTGTGCCAAGATGTCGAGGCTGTAGAAATTTACAAAATGAGGGAGAGTCAATTAGTGTTAAAGGCTCGTACGCCCATACGGTCAATATTTTGCAACAGAAAATATGTTTTATTTTTGCCCGAGCGTGACTTGTGTCAACAGCATACCTTCTTGGACTAATTTGCACCCCCAACCCCCCCCCCCCGGTAGCATTGTGGTTGAAAACTTGTCAGTAACTGAATCCACGATAAATTAGTTAAGAGGATGGCTTACCAATAGAGCAGCCTCTTAACTCGAACTTGTTAACTCAAATCTTGGTTGGAATTTGCCAAGTTAGTATTATTTGTTCTGTTTTTAAAACGTTAATCGGGCAAACACCAAGCCCGCTTACGAATCCAGAACAGTTCGATTTCGTTAAGTTAACTTGTGTTCAAAGAAGCTTTCTACAAAGGAGCCTTAATTTTCATTCAACGTTAACATTAAACACGGCGCGTCGGTGACTGTTTTAAAACTGACAAGAAGGTCTTCTAAACCAAGGCAATTAGTGCTAGATTTCTAATTATTTTGTACCTCATTGGGTAGTTTAGTATTTCAAAAATACTTTGATTTATTGCCACTTCTTTTAGTCTGATGAATAGGTCAGCCGATGGGACATCCTGGGAACGTTTAACCTTCGTAGCAATGGTTTTTGGTTTGTGAGAGAGCGTAAAGGGCTTTGGAAAGAAATCACGCCAACGTACGCTAGGGAACGCTTAATTTTAACCATTTTTGAGTTATTTTTTTTGTAAAAAATAATACCTCTTAGTCGGCGCGTCCGGTATGTTATGGACGGGTCAATGGGTGAGTGAGTGAGTGAGTGAGAGATGTATGTATGTCACACCAATCAGATTGGATCTACTATGAACAGCCAATCAGATTCCTTGTTGTAAAGGTAAATGGTACGTAAGAAACACAAGGTATGTATAAACACAAGGACTTTGGTAATTGAAAAATAAAGAGTGACGTGTATGTTGCCGGTTTGCGATTTTTAGTCTGGTTTGGAGGGGAGTGTGACAGTTACATACGTACATTGGGTTGTTTCAGAGTGCATAATTTTCAGTGTAATGGTGGCTAGTTATGAACGAGATGAGTCTTGAGTTTTGAAGCAGTTCTTGAGTTACTAGTAGGCAAATGGCACGAGATAGTTTTATTTTTAATTACAAAGGGTAACTTGATACTTTTGTTTTTCGCAAGGAGCAGAAGCCATAATCGGGGACGGAGACCGTAAGTCTTGGGATCTGCGCGCACCTATGATATGGGACAATTTTTCTATTTCTAGAACAAATTGCGCCATTCTGACGTCATATATCCGCGCGGATCCACGCACATGTCGGGGGCTCTCGCGTGGATGTTGTCACGTTGCGTGATCAAATGGTGAGAGTTGAGAGACCTTAAAAGATTCTCTTGCGTATTTTTCACAGCGATGGCAGGGAATAAGGCAGGGAATACGAACCAGGGCGCTTATATGTAGTTTTATGCTCTGAGCTAACGGAAAAGGTGGGTTTTCCAGGGTCAAAAACAAGACTTCAATCTCGCGCTGGAAATGAATAATAAGATCTGGTCGCGCTAGTTGTAAGCTTACGCGTATGTTTTTGCGTTTCTTCTGACTTAAGAGTATCGCAAGAAAACTCTCTACTCTGGTATCGAGTTAATTTGTGAGTTTCTCAGACAATGCTTAATCATAACCAAAACCTGTTTTGATGGTTTCTTATTGTTTCTGCTTGTTTGGTGAGTTTGCAAAAGTTTTTGAAAGGAAAGTCTGACGCGTACAATTAGTTCATTTGCATAGTGCAACTCGTGCACTTTCAAGTCCGCGTCGGTGTTTTCAATTGTCAACAAATCTTGACAAAGATTTCTTTCGTTATCTTTTGTGCTGAGATGCTGCAACAAAATTCACAAACGCAAAAAATGCTACTAACATCATGTGTGTTTCTTCAACATAAGCATAGTGAAGTTTTACACTGCGGAAATGAAAATAAACAAGGAGTTTTGATAACTCAATCAACAAAATCGAGATCGTTTTTCGAAGTGGATTAAAGAAAGCGTCAATGTATGCTGATTATTTCTGCTTTATTCACATATTTTCAGCTTAGCTTTTAATATGTTCTCAAACATTTATCAATCTTAAACATATTTAAAAACTATAGAGTTATTGTTTGAGTTCGATGTACGTTTTCACACGAAAGTGCAGCGCAAGTACAATTTGTCATGGTTACTGACTGTACAAAACAAGCATCGGCGGGCGCTCTCATTCATCGACAACAGAGAATTTACTGGATTTTTACACGAATAAAACTGAGCAGTATCTACGGACATAAAGTTATTGGGCCTTGATGAAACAGCAAGCGTTGCTTACAATTCAGGCGAAACTCAAACTGACCAAACTAGCAATTATTTTGTTTTACTTTTCAGTCGCGATAGACTGGCAAATTGCTCGCAAGCGTGTGGCAAGAGGAGCTAGGAAACTATGAAGTCCTAAAGCTCTGCTATATCTAAATATATCCAGCTGGTTTGTTGCTGTGTAATGGAAAAGCTGTTAATCTTCAACACATGTGAAATTTTAAGTGGAGTAATGTACAGCTCATGTAAAAGAAGCATCCGTCGGAACACAACTTGGTCAGCGATATATATAAGCTTGAAGCGGAACATACCTAAATTCGACACTGTCTTACTTCACTCAAACTGGAGCAGCTTACGACGAAAATACTTAAGAAAAATTCCAACAGACGTAAACGCATTGAGTTGTGGGCCAAAAACATGAAAAATTTCGGGAATTTCGGACGCCATTTCCCCCGGGCGACATCCGCAAAAATCCTCGCAGCATGTACGCGCGTGTGCCTTAGGCGATGGCGCAATTTGTTCTAAAAATAGAATTATTGTCCCATATCATGGGGACAACCCCAATACTTGAAATGGCGCGCGCTTACGGTCTCCGTCCCCGATTATGGCTCCTGGCAAGGAGTTAATTCAATTAGAGGTCACGAATCGTCGGTTCTAGTTCTTAGGACATGTTTTAGAGGAGACGAGACTATTTAGATTCGAAGCATTTCTAACGTTGACAATAGTAAGTGCAGGTAACGATTGCTTTGTTCTTATTGCATGCAAATATAACGAGATATTTTTATTTTTTAGTTACAATGGGTAATTTGACACTCTTGTTTTTCACAAGGTGGTAAATTCAATTAGAGCTGACGAATCGTCACCACTTGTTCCCACGAGATGTTTGCTATTTTTAGTTACAAATGGTAACTCGACATTTTTGTTTTTCATATGGGAGTAAATTCAATTAGAGCTTACAAGTTATCGGTTATTGTTCCCAGGATATTAAACAAAAAAGAAGCTTTCATTTCTGGACGGTTTTTAAGTCTCTGCAGTAGCACTTTAATATTTTTATTTGATGGGCATTTTATGACATTCTTTTCAGTCCGATATTTTTTAAAGGTAAAAAGTATGAAAACTGTTCAAATGTTCTTTGAAGACTGTGTGGCACCAAGTTAAAGTGCAATTTAATTAAATCAGACCTTCAACGTGCCAGAGCGGTTTTTTTCTCTTTCTTTCAATTTTCGGTGAAGTAGTGTTGTGTAAAAAGGGTAAACTTACGACTCGTATAAAATGCGAAAAGTTCTCTTACTTGCGTATTTTTGAGCAAAAATTCCTCTTGGGGGCTGGAAGGGCCCCCGAGGGGGTACTCCCAGAAAAATTGGTCGGGGGTGTGTGGCCCGCTTCCCAAAACCCTTACCCTATTTATGACCAAAATCTGCGATATTCCTTACCCTATTTATGACCTGACCAAAAATTCGAAACCCTATTTACGACCTGACCCTCAAATCAAAACCCTGTTTCAGACCTGCGTTATAATTAGCTCCCTAGTTCAAACCAATGTTAAATTACCGTAAACATATAAATTTGTGAAGGGCTTTCGTTGATTTTCTTTTCGATAATGATGAAAAAGTGGCTTCTTCTTAAAGCATACTCATATCAAGGCTAGAGTACAAAAACCATACCCTATTTATGACCAAAATGGCCAAAATCAGCTAAAATCGATACCCTATTTATGACCAAAACGGCTGAAAAACCATACCCTTCGGGGCCGCACAGACCTATATAGCCCATATAAGGGAGTCCCCCCGCCGGGGGGGAAGGGCTACGTGATCGGTGAGTGAGGGAGCTATGCATGTGCGAGTGTCAGACCAATCACAGTGTGGGTTGTATCAAAGAACGAATAAAATTGCCTGTTAAAAAATAAGATGGTATCTACATTAATCTGGAGACGTGTCAGATTACTGTAGTTTGTTCAGTCAAACATTTTAAGGCTTACTATTTAGTTATCTTACCATTACCGATGTAACATTGAATGTACATCATAAACTCCCAGTTTCTTTCTTGCTGTACATCGCAACCAAAAAACTTGTCAAATCAACCAAATCATTACTGTAAACAGTTCCATGAAAGCTGCTATCTCCGAGACTTATAGTTCACAAAAAAGTAACTCTTGCACGCCTTGCGTGCCTATGTTTACACCAGGGGTTGAGTTACAAGCGTGACCCGTAAATTGTCCTATTAGTACTTGAACGGGGCAACTGATAACCAATCACGTACCAAGAATTTGTTATACTTTTCACATTACACAGGAAATATCGAGAAAATCCGGTTGGCGGATCCGGCTTGCTTTCACATTTTCAAATACGAATTGAACCAGCAAAGTGATGTCTTACTCAAAACATTAATTTCTAGGTTTTCAATATGATAAAAGCGTAGGAGGGCCGAGTTAAAGATAAGACTGACCACCATTTGCTTGGACATAAAATACTAATTAATGCACACAAAGCGAATTTTACTACGACAATTAGCTTAACTCAGGACACCTTACTACTGCATGAGACCCTGTCTCTCTAATTCACCCACGACCCGCGCCAATTCACTCACGACCCGCATCAATTTACCCGCGACCCGCGATCCGCGACCCGCTCTGATTAGACACTCCCCTCGCCGTAGGGTATCTTAAAGTCCCCAATAATTCGCCCGTGGTGCTCCAAACCGTATGAAACAGGTATTGAGGTTTTTACTTTATTTCCAACCAGTTAAAGTTTCATCAAAATTCGTAATATTATATGACATCAAATGTTTAAAGCAGTTTCAGCTAACGGACCTGATGTCGTTAAGACGCGGCCCCCAAACATGAATGATGATTGCTATTATGTTTACATCTAAAGCAGCTGTGAAAATTAGGCCTGAAAAGATCCAGGCCTGGACGGGATTCGAACCCATGACCATCTAGGGGTATATTATACGAACTCCTAACGTGACTAGCTCCCGGTGCTTTGATGGTTCAAATACCGTACAGACGAAAAATTATTTTTTCAGGTTTTATTTTCTCAGCTGTTTCAGTTGTATACTTAACTGACATGATTATTCACAATCACTTGCAGACCTGTCATCGTTAACTTAAATAAGTATCACAGCTCATAATGAGAGAAAAAAAACGCTGACATAATCTTAATACACAAATATGACTCTTAACAACATGGCTTAGTAACTACCAGTTTTCCTTACGGTGACCTCGATATACTTGATACCAACTTTCTCTTTTTTGTGCTGTTTATAAACCTCCAGAAAAATACCTTGGCTGAGAAAAAGTTGTTTCGTATAGTTTACCGTCTTGATGAAGCCTCCACCATGCGCTGTGAAACACGAGCCCCAAGACTTGTCCAGTTTAAAGGTGAAGACAAATTGATCGGGGTAGAATTTCGCAACTTGAGTAGCGGATGTCTTGTCAAAAACCTCTCTGCCAGTCAAAGCCTTCCCGGACGTGGCTTGCAGTCCATAACAGGGGTACAAAAAGTGTTTGCCGCCATAATTACCTTGGTCTACTGTGTGAAATCCGATGAAATTGGTTCCGTCCGACACACCATAACGAGGATCGCTATCATTTCTTTGGCCGATACTGACGTCATTAGCTACTGTTATCTCAACGTTCAGCGGAGTTCCATCTTCCAAAAGACCAGCTTCCACTACGGGAATTCTTAAAAGGAGAGCGTGGTCTGTTGATCCTGCGTTGAACGTTATTTGGTCAGCGACTATAACACTCAAGTTATCGATGTAAGACGCATGAGTCTTGAGCCATAATGGCGTCATGTAAAACTCTTTAAACGTCTCCTGTTTTGAATAGACAGAGAATGTCAGCATTAGTACAAGTAATCGAATGAATGCGAGTGCAAATAAGGATTTACACTACGAGTGATATTTGAAAATTCTCTCAAAATTGCAGGAGCCTTCATACGAGTGCAATTTAAAATAATTTTCAAACATCATAAATAGTGTAAATCCTTGAATATTCCAGTCATTATATAAACAATAGATCGTTTTCACGTGAC
This sequence comes from Orbicella franksi, assembly GCF_964199315.1. Taxonomy (NCBI): domain Eukaryota; kingdom Metazoa; phylum Cnidaria; class Anthozoa; order Scleractinia; family Merulinidae; genus Orbicella; species Orbicella franksi. Next base: position 26,314,637 of record NC_138154.1, read on the forward strand.
GTCATCACTTTCTAAAATCCAAAACGAAAGAGCCACCAAAGTTTTTGTCCTCATCAGGCACAAGAGGCGGTATATTTACATCTGTTTACAATTTTACAGCTCAATAGCATTCTTCGTTTGGAATCCAGAGCATTTTGAATTTCAGGGTTATGGAGGTGCGTGACACAAGGCTATGATCGAGTTTGTCGAAAAATATATACTTATCCCATGATTTTGAGCTTTTTAGAAGTTAAAGCATTAGGAAAAGTGCTTATGTAAATGCTTGTTTGATCAGTACTGATAATCAGTCGCCTAGATAGCCAAAGTAAGTTCCAGATGTTTACACTATTTTCCGGCCGCCATATTGGTGTACCACGGAGGTACACCAACATGGCGTTTTCATACTGGGCTCTGTAAATATCAGCGAAACATTTCGACGAATATCTGAAGTTTGGGGAAACACACAGGCCTAAAACTTGGAGAAGTGGCTTATTTAGTTATCTTCTATAACATCATAATTTCATAGCTTTTTCCACTGGATGGTTTTCGATTTATTCTTTTATTGCGTGACAGTGAAAACGATCTATAACCTCCATTTAGCGCGAAAATATTCTCGGATATTTGTCCGCAGAAATTAACTTTTCTGAGAAGCCAAAAGTTTTCCGAGAGCTCGAGGAAACTGTGAGCTTTGAAGAACGTACAATGTACAAGGACAAAATATTCGAGCACATCTTCGCGCCAAATGGAGGCCATTGTGAGAAGAACTAGCTAAACAATTCGTCTTTTTTTTTTTTTTTTTTTGTGCAAAAACGCCCTGAGACTTAGCTTATTATAAAACGTTTCTTTGGCTTTAGAGAAAAATAGTTTATCGAAAATCTATGGCAGAACTTTCTCAGAATGTTAGTGAGATGCAATGCTTCAGTTTAGCCTGAATAAGATCAATGGATTTCTTCTTTACATTTCAATGGTCATTTCAATGTCTTGGACACGTACGGTGCCCAGTGCAGGAATTGAAAGCGTAGAATAACACCAAGTAATAATGTACTCTACATGGGTGGAACTTGCTTACAGTTATATTTTACCTACGAATCTCCCAATAATCTAAAGTCATTTAGTTTGTTTTCACTGTCACGCAACGAAGAAATTAATCGAAAACTAGTCAGCGGATAAAGTCAAGAAATTTTAATGTTACAAGAGATATTTAAAGAAGACACTTCTCCAAGTTTCGGGTCTCTGCGTTTTTCCAAACTTCAGATATTCGTCAAAATGGTTTGCGCAAATTCACAGAGCCCAGTATGGAGCCGCCATGTTGGTGGAGCTTTGTGTTCCACCAACATGGCGGCCGGAAAATAGTGCAAACATCTGGAAATTACTTTGGCTATCTAGGCAACTGATTACCTGGACTAAATCAACAAACATTTACACAAGCCCTTTTCCTAACACTTTAACTCTTAAAACGGCTAAAAATCACTAGATAAGTGTAGATTTTTTTCCACAAACGCAATCGGAGCAGCATGTCACGCACCGCCATAACTCTGAACTTCAAACTGGGCTGGTTTCCAAACCAAGCAAGCTATTGAGTTGAAAAGTTGTAAACGAATATAAATTTAGATCAACTTATGCCTGACGAGGAAAAACTTTTGTGGCTCTTTAGTTTTGGATTTTGGAATTGATGACGTCACGTGAAAACGATTTATAGTATCTCCAAACTGAATATGGAACACAGCGTAAAATTTGAAATAGAAATTTTAAAAATCATCCTTTGTGGTTCACGTTCTGCATACAACGCAGATTTTGGTCATTTCACGTTGTGGTTTTGCAGAGGACGGCAAAGAAATCTATACGTACCAAGAATTATTATGTACGTGTACAGCCACTGTTCTGCTCATAAACCTTTTGTTTAGCGACGTTCCCGTTGCCGTTGCCGTCGTGGTTTTCTGAAAGTCCCTTATGATTGTGACTACATGGCCTGACTACATTACTCGATACGCCATTTTGGTTCTACCGCAAACTCAAAAGTTCGCATGCAGGATCGAGGAAAATATCCGGATTCAAGAGAAAATCGTTTACAAAACAAAACTCTCCGGATTCCAAAGTTTTCAAATTCAAACTTTCCACTTTAAAGTCCGGATTTAAAATACCCGGAAACATGACCAAACCGGGGAGTTTTTATTCCGATTCGTCCACTTGTGCGTAAACGGCAAAAAAAGACTTCGTAGTTTTGTAGTATGGGAGTTTTCAGAACAAGCCATTTATTTTTCTTGTGGGTGTTTTTAGCATGTTAAATCGTTTAAACGTTTGTGCCGGTTTGTTTTCGATCATTTCTCTCGCATGATGGATATGATGAACTTAAATTTCACTCCACGACCCTCAACAGTATTTCTGTCGTTCTCCTAAATTCAACGGGTGTAAAACAGTCGTTGTGAAAACGCACCTTATGTGCACACCATAAATTCTGTCGAGCATTTTGGGTTGATGGGCAGTCAGAGTCGACTTTTAACAACGCTTATTAGAGAGCTTAAGCAGACCAGGACGGCTACGGCAACGAAAACGTCTCCCAACAAAAGGTTTAAGACCTGTACACAGCGTGCGTTATAAATCTTTCTACATTTAATTAGCCGTCTTCTGAAAATTAACAATGTGAAATAACCAAATTCTCGGTGTAGTCTGAGGGACGCGAACAATGATGGCTAAGTCTTCGTATAACTATTTGGAATTGAACGCTGACATTAATGCATTTTTAGCCTGAGCACGTTTTTAGAGCCATTGGGAGTACTGAAAAGATCTAGACAATTGTGAATTTCCCTGGTAAAATATGAATTCATTTTTTACTTGGCTTATTTTTCGGCGTCGCCGTCGTCGTTTCTGTAAAACATTGAAAACGCAGCTTGATTTCTATGGTTAAGCCTACCGTCCACACTAGTCAATCAAAGCACGATCCATAGCGTACTGTAACTAAAAGCCTGCTGTCATGTTCGTACTTAATCTCGATTGACTAATAATTTGACTTAGGCCCGGTTCAAACGTCGAACTTTACATGTGCCGAACCTAATACCAATTTGGGTCGACCCAAATAATTAAGTTCGGCAGTTGATTCAAACGTCGAACCTTATTTAGTCGAACTTAATTGCAAAAATAAAAGGGACACTAATGCAAACGGCGGTTATTGCTGACCAAAATGGCACAAACAGTGTGGGAAAGACGAATTGTGGAAATGAAGAGCTTGCTTTTCTTGCAAGTGCGATTAAGGAGGGTAGCACAAGTCGAAGAAGGCGACTCCAGATGCAGTTAGCCTTTGACAACCGAAGACGATTTTTAAATTTGGTTTGCCTTCTATTATTGCTTATTCCCGAAGAAACATCACAGTTCAACTGTGACGAGTCTCGTCCAGTTCAATTCGTTCCTGTCGTCGGTTTCTTCAAGATTCATTTATTTTGTCATTTTCTCTCAAAAACATGACTCGCAGTACGCCACCGGTCTGCCTGCTTTCCAACCCGCTACACTCTTATCGCTTTCAAATACGGAACACCGCAAACAGAAGTGGTTTATGCACATCAAGCGAGTATTTTTTGTGCTCTCGAAGCAAGAGGAACACATATCTTCCCGCTCTTCCCGCCATTTTGTTTCAAAAGATCAAAACAAGCTGTGTACGCATGACAAAATGGGAAACATGCAGAACTCTGGGTAAAAATTAATTTATTTAATGTATTTGTAATGTATGCATTAGGTTCGGTACATGAAAAGTTCGACGTTTGAATCGGAGTCGCCCCGTGGTCGAACTGACCGACTGGCCATGTCGAACTTTATTCTCGGGTCGACCCAAATAACATGAGTCGAACTTAATTGATTCAAACGTCGATCTCGTCATGTACTTAATTGGAGCTATTAGGTTCGGCTCATGAAAAGTTCGACGTTTGAACCGGGCCTTATCATATAGACACGAGTGTTTTACTGGAAAATACACTAAAAAGAGTCAGATTTACCAGGTTTAAAAACTGATTTTGTCTAAGAGTGTAAATAGTTTGACAAATCTCTATCTCTCTGGCTTTATATATAGAGGATAGGACACAGTGGTGAGAAGCTATTCTTCGAACTAAGGTATAATCTTTCCGAAGATTTCCGAAAATTCTCCAAACCTTGTCCGAAGGTCACAGGAACGTTGCCGAACACTTTCCGAAAATTTCCGAAGATTTCCGAAGATTACCGAAGACTTTCGAGTAAGACCCGAAGATTTTCGATCATACACCAACGAATTTAAGTACAATTTAAGAGACAAACTTGATATCAGTGAAATCATCGATATCTTCACTAGTGAGGTTATAGGAAATACGCCACCCGAGTCCCTATTATTTAACTGTTTTTGTCTCGTACCCTAGCACTAGAGTGAATTCGAATATTTTCTAATTTTGGGCGAGAAAAATATTGGCAAAAATTTCGCAAGTTCCACGTTTTGGCAGTGGTTGCATCAAGCCAACATGTGTTAATCAAAAAGTTTACTGACCGACTTATACGTTAGTCACAAACCTATCTAAAAGCGTTCTTCACATGAGACAAGAATGATCTCGGGCGCAAATTAAGCAAGAATGGTTACTTCGCCTTCTTTTGTTCTTTCTTTTCTTTGTCGTTGGGGGGGATGCCACTTGCGCTGGCTTCTATATTTGCGATCGAAGAACATTGTTCTCTTTCAATACTTGCGATCAAAAGAAACCTGTCTCGCTGAGGCCATCTGTTCTCGAAATTAATGAGGTACGAATCATAAAACTTTAAATAATAGCGCCGCTCATTTTCGTCGAGATAACTGTTAAAAGAGCCAGATGGACCTGGTTGAAAACTGTTTTGATCCATTAGACAGGCAGTCAACTTCGTGAAAAGCAACATAATAATACATTATAAGACATTGACCCCAGCCTACTGCATAATAACTGTCTGGAGATGGCAAGATTGCGACCTCAAGGCGTTAATTGCTTTGATATGTAGAGCAGAAAGCCCATTGACCACATTTTTTAAAAATGCTTAAACTTCTAACGTTCGATCGACGTTCTCATTTAGTAACTATTCATAAGGAAGTGGACGGGCCGAGTATAGACTGATAATTGAAAAATCAGGTTTTAGCTGGGGCAAGATTTAATATTGCTGCATTTTTTAATATCCCTAGGTGGAAACTGATATTTGAATGTTTGTTGAGTTTGGTCAAATTACCTGGCGATTGTTTTTTGCTAAGAAACGACATGAAAAAATTAATATTCTTAGGCTGTGTGCGACACAAGTTGAGAAAAACATCAAGAGGAAAAGTTTAGGTCTTTACAGAATTCTTTCTCAAAAAAAATGCTGTTATTGCCAAAGAAGGTAATATTGTTTCTTTTGCCTTTGTTCAGATCATTTTCGGTGTTAGTCACAGATCAAAGTGCTGTAATTTAGGCTACGAATTTAAGGTTTCTGGAGGATCGGTTGAGGTTTAGTGAATTTGTTTGAGCGGTGGAACTTTCTTTTGACAGAAAAAGCTGGAGTGGAAAGCTAAAGTCGTCTTGAAAGCTGTAATCTAACTCTACCCAAGAAATGTGTTTTTACCGCTGAAGGTTCGAGTTCCATGTTTTTCTGTTCAGTTCAAGTCTAAGGCCCGGTTCAGACCCCGTACTTCACATGAGCCGAATCGAATTCGAATTTAGACCGACCCAAATAAATTTAGACCGGCTAAATTGATTCAGACGCCGATCTCAATTCCAGCCGAACTAAATTCAACAGGGTATAACAGTGCATCAGCGCAGACACGTGCTGAACTCCCATAAACATAGTGAACTACAACCAAGCATGGTCCAAAGCCGTCCTGTGAAAAATGTAAGAAAAGTCGACAAAAAAGAGCAGAATGAGGCAAACTGCATCAATCTGTTTACATGTAACTGCAAGAAGACAACTGATGAATTGGTTCAGATGTCGTACTTCACATTAACTTTATTTCAACATACAATTTCAACTTTCAACCTTTTTGTATTACATGAAATACACAATTTGGGCAAAAAGCCCAACTGCAATATTCAGGTTAATTCACAAATGCAACGTTCACACGTATATCAAGCACAAGGACGAAAACTATGATGAATGCACATTTAATTTTGATGCTGTTTACCAGGGTAGCAGCTAGTCTGTACACGAAAAAAGGAAAAGACAAACTGTATATATCGGCTTCTTCTCTGACGGGCAAAACCCACCATTTTAATGCGCTGCACACAATTTATACTTTTGCGCATACTCAGGTCTTCAAAATGCATAAAAAATACATTAAATTAATTTATGCATTTGGTTCGGCTCATGTGAAGATCGGCGTCTGAATCAAAGCCGGTCCACAACCGTTATTCCCGGCTGAGCCAGGCGTGAAGAACGGCTGAGCCGATCCAAATTCAATCAGCCGTTTCGAGTTGATTCAGACGCCGTACTTCACATGAACTTAATTCATTGAATTCGATTCGGCTCAAGTGAAGTACGGCGTCTGAACCGGACCTGAATCAAAGCCGGTCCACTGCCGTTATTCCCGGCTGAGCCAGGCGTGAAGAACGGCTGAACCGATCCGAATTTCATCAGTCGTTTCGAATTGATTCAGACTCCGTACTTCACATGAACTTAATTCAATGAATTCGATTCGGCTCAAGGAAGTACGGCGTCTGAACCGGGCCTAAGTCAATCTAAGAGCTGTTGAAATTTCATTCGGATAGACGGGTTCACGCTCTTAGTTGCATCATGGGTAATTAGCGCAAATTTACAAAGAAACTGAGCAAAGCCGTAAATCTTACGTTTTTCTTTATATTTCTGTTCTGATTTCACATTTGGAGAGGAAACATATACTGTAGATGGACAAATCCCTTTTCTAGGTTTACTAGCGTTTTTGAGCCGATCGAATGATTGTTGTGAGTGTAGGAATGTTTTTACGGTTAAAACGGGAGAATTTGATCAAGTCTTCGCCACTCAAGCCACAAAAATAGCATCTCCGATACTTTGACAAGTAGGCTAATGCCTCACGCAATGGACTCAAAAACGTGAACTATCGTCAACTATCACGAACTTCTTTGGCCCTTTGACCATGTGAATTATATTTGGTGATAGTTTATGATAGTTAGGAGAGAATCAACTATCATTGACTATCGTGCGCCGTTTGCATTGACCAGGGCTTTACTCAACCGTCCTATTTTAGGCATAACTTTAAGCATATCTGACGTATCGTCTGGCGTATTTATACAAAGGAAATGAAAAACTTAAAATGCAAATCTCGGCCGTCGGAGAGTGTCTGGTGCAAGCGAACCACTAAACTGAGTTGACTAATTAGCTACTCCTCGTCTACTACTCCCCCCAGTCCTCTCGCTTCTTTTCGTCCCCCAGTAAAATTATAAATTTGGCCAGTGACCTCTGAGTTTGCCGTAAAAACGGAAAGTTCTTTCGCCTTAAGTTAAGGTGCTTATTTATTTGAAATCTCATGTCGTTTTCTATATTCTCTTTAGTGCGGGTCATTCCGAAGTCGGCCTAGCCTCTAACAATCGCGGCAACAATTCTCCTTCTTTTGGCTGGATTTGCGTTGATGCCAAACAGAAAACTTGACGGTAAGAGGAAAAGTATATCTCACGTTTTATGGAATTTTAATTGACTGGCTAGAAGATTATCTCGATAGAGGTCCTGGAATCTCAGATATCACTGGGATTTTCGGCGATTTCTAAGCTCATCAATTAAATATTTCATTTATCAGTGAATTTTACAGACCTGAAAAATTTATTTCTTAGATGACAGTTGAAATTTTGACCAATTATGATATGTAGTAGTACTCGGGACTAGAGAAAACATATCTTGTAGTGAGGCCTCTGACACCCTAACCATGCGGCCACGCTAGCTACCTCCAATAAAACAACGGAAATGTTGTGAGAAGACAGCTCAAACAACGTATTCATACCTCAAAATCATTCTTTCTAATAATTTGAGTTGGCTTCATTGTTGCCTTGAATATGGGATGGAGGCTTAACAGGGTGGAGTACGTGTTTAAAAAAGGCAAAGTTCTCAAGAATGCGGGAGGAACTCATTGGAGAGGGAAGGGCCTTGATAACGGTATCCCTTTCTGTCAGTTATGTTCACCATCCTTAGAGCGGTCGTAACACAACCTTTTCTGCATTTAATTAGAGGTTTTAGGATTTTTCATGTTTTGTTCAAGTATTTATTCGTGATTTAATGTACGAGTTCTTATAATTTTAAGTAAAACTGTCTCTCAACGCCAATTGTAATAATACTTTTTTTTTAAATTTTTTTTTCCTTATTTGATGCTCCATCTCAGAGAGGTTAGACAGTCATTCTTTATCAAACAGAACTACCGCACAAAATATTTCCGAAAAGCTTCCGGCCGGAGCTCGACTTCACCTCATTGCGCAGATTCCAGTGTTGAATATCATAAACGAACCAGAAAATGGCGAATATGTCTCGAGACAAAAGAAGTACATCTATTGCCTCAGAAGAAACCTGATTAGTCCACGCGTAAGTTTATGTCGATCTTCAACTATTTGACATTTTAACTTAAGAAATAGACAGTCACAAGTCCCTCAGTTTCTAAACGTAGTTTTGATCGCCAACAACATCCCAAAGCTGTCTAAGAACTTTGTGGACTCTCCAGTTTTCGAATTCATCTTGACTTGTTTTTCCTTTCTCGTAACAGCTCACACAGAGCACTGTCTTTGTCTAGATAATGGTGTCAGCCAGGTGTCAGCATGTTCGATGCTGAATCGAGTGAGAGAATTCAAGGTTTAAACTCGCCATGGGTCAATGTATTCTGTTTTTTGGACTTCTCTCAAACAGCTGCAGCCTTGTGGACAAAAATCTGGTATCAGAATAATGTTACGTATATTACAGTTCTTTTTACATTTTTTAGGATAAGCGAGAATTTTGAATTGAGTTTGTAAATTTGCGGTGAAGTTTTCTGTATATTGCTTGGCATTCTGTTCTGAGTTTGAATAATCTCAAAATACAGTCGAGCTCAAACAGAAGAAGTGAAAAGCATTTGTATATTAAGCAATTATACTTTGGTTAACCTTTAACCCTGGGTTAGAGTTACTGGCTTCCGAATAGCCTACGATCCAATCAAAAATCAGCACTCGGTCAGCGGTCAACTTCAAAAACACGCGTCCTCGATGAGCTCTAAACTTGAGCCCGCCATATTTTTACGTGTTACTGGTCAGCGGATACCTTGATTTGACAGGTATCATTTAACCACAACAGGGATGTCCAATTTCAAAGGAGGACGCTGTAAACCAACGCTGCATGTCTCTGTCAGCCTATTAGCTGGAGTATGCCCGCCATCTTGCGCGACTCCGTCGCCGTCGTCGTGCCTACGCGCCCACGAGCAATACCGCTAGCCATGATAACCCTGACAAAATCAATTCACGGGTTTCCTTTTCTTTCTGGGGCTCCGCTTAGCGAATCTTCGAGCCGCCGGAACTCCGCTATAATATATAGTTGCCTGAAATAGCACCAAAAACAATTTCCCATGAGAACTCGAGAAAATAAATTGCAAAGTTCCGAGAAATTGTGCAAACACAGGTAAAGTGTTTCACATGAACTTCAAACTTTGTTTCGACATTTGGTGTTGTTCAGAAATCTCAGTACGAGGTTTTCGTCCACTTGCATCGTTGCTCGTTCTTTTGGTGGAATCCTTCTTTATGTAATTTGCATTTGCAAAGACTACTCCGCATTATCCCCAGTTGCAAGCTAGTTCCCGTCGAAAACCTAGAATAAGAATGCGACCTCTTGTCCGGGGAGTCTACGTGTAAATGAGTTATGTAGGCTTATATGGAATCCATCTGCACGTGGCTTATGGAGGGTAAATTTCCTTGATTTTTTCCAGGTTGAAAAAATCCATATCTTCTGTGAAAGTCACACGGATCCTGACGACATCAAGAATTTGCGCGAGGACAGAAAACTAAATTTTCATTTTCTTGGTCGGCGCATGCGCTACAAAGACGCCTTCCAGTACGCTTCGGACAACTTGCTACGTAGAAATGTAATGATAATGAACGCAGACTGTTATGTGGATAAAGGGTTTGAGCAACTAAACGTAAGCATTTTGAACAGGAAAAGAATGTACGCATTCACCAGGCATGAAACTTCCAAAAACGTGCGTCTCTGCAACACCGGAGACTTCTGTGGACCGACATCACACTACATGGGTTCCCACGATGCATTTTTGTTCAGGCTTTTCGTGCCACTTCCCTCACATCTGTTGGATAGCATTGACTTCCGGCCGAACATTATGGGGATAGAACAGAGGCTGATATATTACTTTAAAAAGTATGTACAGTTTAATATAAAGAACCCGTGTAAAATCCTTTATATTGTCCACCACCATTGCAGCAAAGAAAGAAACATGACAGAGCGAAGTATTTAAGGCCAACGACTTGATGACTATCTTCACATCAAGGAAGAAAAAAGAATCCTTTACTTGTCACCATTGTCTGGTTTGTAATGTAAAAAATATTCCACACAGTAAGGCTACGTTCACACCAGAGGAGAGTGTTTTTTTTCCGAATTCGAAAATGTTTCCGGATTCATTAGTTTTAGAGTATTCGGATTCGTAGACGATTACAACGAAAGGATATTCGGATCTATCATGTTGTCCCACCAGGCATTTGTTCTGGTCGTATCCAGAGCCGTTGAGGTTTTCGATCGTACGATCTCTGACAATATTGCACAGGTTACATGAATATACGATCATACAAAATTAAAGTGTTATTAACTAAAAAGGTACAATAATATAAAATGGGCTAAAACTACATTGAAACTTGATAAATAAAGATTAAATAAATACATAAATATAGATATATTATGAAGCTCAATAATCTTTATACAATTTTGGTTCTTGATCACCGATTATTTATTATTTTGTAGTTACCACCGGCGTTAGTCTCTGATTCGAGGGCCCGACCGCCCACACAGTGAGTCTTGTGACTTCAAGTTGTCTATCTTGTTTTATCGAGAACACTTAAGCTCCGGAAAATACCTCATCAATGGTCATGTTTGGCTTTGTCTACTGGCCTTGCTCTGAATCTCCCACAAAGATCCTGTTCAGGTTTCTTGTTCTCTAAACTTAAGTTTCTATTGGTTGTTTCAAGAACTTTGTAGTATACTTCTGAGAGTCGCCTGGGTTAGTATTTTAAAAAGGATGTTTAATCCTCCATGGTCAATTCGTCTCGTGTGGCCTACACATGGCTACCGATAGGCTATTTAAGTGCGTGTGCATTTGTTGGTCAAGTAATTTAGTAGAAGCAGTAGAAGTTAGACAGAGAACGTGCAAGACAAGTACAAGAAATGAAAACCTCATAAACAGATTCTCTGCACCTCCTCGTTTAGACGATAGAGAGATTTCCAACAGGAGGTAGATGCAATTACATAACTAACTAACTAACTAACTAAATAAATAAATAAATAAATAAATAAAATAAATAAATAAATAAACAAATAAAAACGTACATAAATGCATAAATAATTAAAGAAAATTAATTCTAATTAAGTCATAGTCATAATTTCTCATTTCTCCCACATGATGGATAAACGTAAATATCTCTCCGAAACGCGCAACGGAATTTCTGTCGTTCTCCTTTCAACGGATGTAAAACCGCACAAAATTGAACGTGTTAAACTGGTTACAGTTATATTCTACCATAAATCGTTATGTTTCCTCCTTTATTGATAGACTATACCCGGCTGAAATAACAGTATTAGATTTCTATTACGAGAACCTAAGCTAGTGGAGTGAGCTAGTGAAGTATAAGATAGTCATCAGAGCCGTAGACAGTAACAGGCAAACAGAGGCATTTGCCTCAGTCATTTTTTCCTGTTTTTGTTTATAGTCATCGTATACACTCTAAATACCTAGGAAGGGAATTTAACCCATGGACATTGCCCAGTCATAATTTTTTCATGGAAGTTGCCTCAGTTATAATTTGTTTCTGGCAACGGCCCTGATATAACCTGGTACAACCTAATATAATCGTAGTGATATAACCTTAAAAGGGTAGTCGCTGTACGCATGCCCATCTTTCGACCCATAATCCCATGGCTGCGTGAATCTATCGGCCTCGTTCAGTTCACAGAGCAGTTCTTTAAACCGGAAGTTGACGCTTTTACATCGTGGGTTAAGCGAACAGTTGACCAAGCAGTCGCTAAAACCATCTGCGCTTCCGTTTAACATCACGTGGCCAGACAAGTACTTTCCTTTTATGGAACGTATAGGTTTGCTGCATTGTTGAGGGACACTTGGTGTTACAAACATGACAAGCAAGAACATCAAGCCTACCATTTTAGCTTTGTCTCCAAAACACCTGGCAAAAAACAGGGAAACATATTCAATGCTGAGAAATATATCTTATATTCTGTCCATTTTGTGGAAGGTCGTCGTTTCGAAATCCCCGATAAGCTTCCGTTCTTACAAGAGGTGGAGCAGTGGTCAGAGCTCCAACCACCGCTTCCCCACCATCTCCCCCCCCCTCCCCCCCGACAAGCCCATCCAAATGCGGCCTGGTCGGTCCAAATCCTGAACCCAGCATTTTGTCTAGGTCTCTTCCTTGCCCCAGTTGTTCATCTCCGGCTTCTCCTTTTTTTAAATTCCCCCCTTCGCAAACAAACAACATTCACAATGAGCATGTGCATACAATTATCCTAGACCGTCTTTCCTTCTCCCACCCGGGTCTAACAAATCCCTCTTACAAGTTAGAGGTAGTTCAACTTTTTCCGCAGTGGCACATTCGCTCTCTTAAAATTTCACTTCAGTTAAAATCTTTAAAACTCACGCAAAAATGACAAGGAAGACTGATCAAAATGTTCTTAACTCCAGTTAAATAAACATATCTGATAGGGGCAATTTTTCTTGGGCAGATTAGTGATAATTTTTGCGGCAAAATGTCAACAAATGGGGCTGGCTTTTACCTATCGCACTGACATCTGATTCACGCAAAATTGGCTCACAGCCGGCATATTCGCTGAAGAAAAGGAAGCGTCATCGAAAAGAAAGCGTCATCGTAACTTTGCTGATTGTTTCTGCTTTATTCACATATTTTCAGCTTAGCTTTTAATATGTTCTCAAACATTTATCAATCTTAAACATATTTAAAAACTATAGAGCTATTGTTTGAGTTCGATGAACGCTTTCACACGAAAGTACGGCGGAAGTACAATTTGTCATGTTTACTGACTGTACAAAACACGCATCGGCGGGCGCTCTCATTCATCGACAACAGATAATTTGCTGGATTTTTACACGAATAAAACTGAGCAGTATCTACAGACGTAAAGTTATTAAGCCTTGATGAAACATCAAGCGTTGCTTACAATTCAAGCGAAACTCAAACTAGCAATTATTTTGTTTTACTTTTCGGTCGCGATAGACTGACAAATTCCTCGCAAGCGTGTGGCAAGAGGAGCTAGTAAACTATGAAGTCCTGAAGCTCTGCTATCTCTAAATATATCCAGCTAGTTTTTTGCTGTGTAATGGAAAAGCTGTTAATCTTCAACATATGTGAAATTTAAAGTGGAGTAATGTACACCTCATGTAAAAGAAGCATCAGTCGGAACACAACTTGGTCAGCGATATATATAAGCTTACAGCGGAACATACCTAAATTCGACACTGTCTCACTTCACTCAAACTGGAGCAGCTTACGACGAAAATACTTAAGCAAAATTCCAACAGACGTAAACGCGTTGAGTTGTGGGGCAAAAACATGAAACGTTTCGGGAATTTCGGACGCCATTTCCCCCGCGCGACATCCGCAAAAATCCTCGCAGCATGTACGCGCGTGTGCCGCAGATGATGGCGCAATTTGTTCTAAAAATAGAATTATTGTCCCATATCATGGGGACAACCCCAATACATGAAATGGCGCGAGCTTACGGTCTCCGTCCCCGATTATGGCTCCTGGTTTCGACGAACTTCCACTGCCACTTCCACTACTGCAGATGTTTTCTGTCTAGGTTCCAGACCTCCATTGATACAGTATAAATAGCTTTCCAAAAAATTTTAACGGTTATACTTTTGAAAATGTATGTTGACTAGCATACGAAACGTCAAGTTCATAAAATACATGTTTTTAAAATTTTTATCACCGCTGTCAGTGCTATATTTCTAATCAAGCTACGATGGCCGAAGACCAATAGTTTATTTGATCTCCTTTCTTTAACTTATCAAAAACAAAGCTCCCCGTATGAAATTGTCTGTCATTTTATCTGAATTTTGACCGAAATTAATTGAAGTGAAATTGAAGCAGCTGCACTCTCTTTTTTTTTTTACAACAATTAATTTTATAAGAACAACGAGGCTGAAATTTCCGAAATCTTTAGAACAAACCCGACTGAGATAATTTGGTGTGTTAAAAATTTGTAAAATACAATAAAATTATATATTTTTAGCTAAACCGTACAAAATTCTTTCTAACTCTAAACAGCAAAACTAGCCAAAACACAACTAAAAGAGCACTAGACGTATGTTCGATGCTAAAAAGATCTCGACGAGACGTTACGTGTTACATATCAGCGTAATCCCCTCTACTAATTATGATATCAGGCTCTATGGCCTGCAGTCTGGCTCCAATGTGACTATAATCTCAGAATATTCATAAGGATAATTTCAGCCTAAAATCGTCAGAAGAATAAGAATATTCAGCCTGGGCCGGAAATTAAAAACAATATTCGAATAAAAAACACGGCTGTTTTCGCAGGCTAAGTGTATTTAGGATGTAGTGGAAATCCATAGCTACTATACCTCAGTCACTTATTGAACGGTGTCGCAATATGTTGATAGTAGGCCTTTCTTAGCTTGGTTCAGTTTGTTAGCCGCCGTAGCCACCAGCGCAGTAATGGTAGAATTAGCTTACTAAAAATAGATCCCTAAACATGCCGTGTAACCAACCAATTTGCATGACTTGACATTTAAAAGTCACAATAAACTACTGTGTTTCACTTTTTGTCTTTCCCTTGCATGGCTTGTAATTTTAAATGTTAACATTGAATACTGGCTTAAACACAAAATATTTTATTGTGAGTAACGAATTCTCAGCTGGCTTTTTTTTAATAATGAAGAAGTTTCGGTTTTATCTAAACTAAGCGGAGGTATAAACCGCGGGGAACTCCCAGAGAAATCGGATTGGGGTGTGCGGCCCGCTTCTCAAAACCCTTACCCCATTTAAGACTTAACCCTTGATTCAATACTCTGTTTCAGACCTGCCTCAGAATTAGTTACCTAGTTCAGACCGATGTTAAAGGCATTGTGAAGGGCTTTTGTTGGTGATCTTATCGAGAATGATAAAAAAATAGGCTTCTTCTAAAAAACATACTCAATTCAAGACTATGGCACAAAAACCAGACCCTTATTTATCACCAAAATGGCTAAAAACCATACCCTTTGGGGCCGCACATATCTATATAGCCAATATCCGGGAGTATTCCCCAGAGGCATAAAACGGGCTAAATACGTGGCGCTTTGTTCCTTTTAGAAGTTGAATAAAAAACGAAAAAAAAAAAAACATGGGAAAGAAATCGCGTTTTTTCCTCTGTAAAATTTCCTCGCCCAATCTCCGCTCAAGTTGTCGTTAGCATGGAAACTTTGACAAATGGTGTTGGCTTTCATGCACACGTTATTATGTTCCCTATACAAGGAAATTGAGCAATGACTCTTTTCTTATCTAGTTGTCCTCGGCTATTGCCTGGTTGGAGATTAACTGTATTGAAAGAAACTGATCAGAACCGATCAAGTTCAGGGAAATAAAGGTGGACAGCTGCAAGGATAAAGAAAGAGATTGATGGTTTTCATGGGTGGGTTGGAACGTCTTATCATCGACATTTTACGGTATTTCATTTATCGCCAGGAGATCACTACAGTTAGCATAACGTTACGACAGTTAAGAAGCTTATTTGAGAAAGGTCCACTGAAATACAGGACACTGAGAAACTGAGCACGTTTTAAGCGCACGTTAGCGCATGCGCGTACACAACGTAAGAGAATTTCCTCAAGCTAAGCTCGACAGCGAAATAAATGCTCGTTTTCTCTTAAACGAGCACGGTGACCCCCACTTTTTAATGCATAAATTTAAATTACCGAGGTTATCTACAATATATCTCGATTTGAAGAAAAGTTGAAAATTCTGCTTAAAAATATTTTGATTTTAATGCTGTAAATGAACACGTCTAAGAACACCGTAACTCCTGTTTAACAAACATGGTTAAAAATGTAAGTTCAGGGTCTATTTTGTTTAACTTCTCTAATAAATTAATCCAATAAGTGCTTTTCTTAGAATTTTTAGTGCCCGTTTTTGCTAACTAACTATGGTTAAGTAATGACTACCTGGTCGGTTGCAAAGGTGCTATAAAGGCCATCCATGTTGTGCAAAAGCGAGCACGGTGAACCCTATTTTTTATTGCATTTTTCTAATATATATAACATGATTACTAACTGGATGAGGTTGAAGAATTTTTTAATACTCCTTCTTTTCACGTGGAATCACCTTAAGCAAAGCCGGTCAGCAATACCAAATATCAAACAAACTTTCATTTAACCGAAAATGGCACATTCTCTGCGAAGTGTCATTACTTGTTTCACTTGTTGTTAAAAACCATTGAACATTTGCATTGGCGACGAAGAATCGTAGTTAATCCTTTCCACCACAACAGTAGTGGCCGCGTGCGCGACGGCTAGAGAGCGCTTTTCGCCAAAGCTTGCGGCCATTTTTTTCCTATGTGTTATGTGCGACGGTTTAAGAAAAGAAGCAGCTTCTCACTGAGCTTGACTGATCGAGGTACGGTCGCAACATATCTTACACGTTGAGAGTCCCCATTGCTCTATCTTGGATAATGGCGTTATTTTCCAAAATCTTGATTTTCTTTATCGTTGCAAAAAAATTGTCTATTTTGCTGAACGCGCGGAGGCTACAATCCTGGTTACAAGTGTTGGGACAGTTCACGGCAGATGCCTTCACAGGTAGCCTCTCAAGACCAAGACCGCGTAAGCACCCCTGCCACCCTTCCCCCCGTCAATGTTGATAAAAATCTTGGAAAAAAAAAACCTTGACAATAGCTTCAGAATAGCCACGTTTCAAGAATTGTTCGCCTCCCAGAGCAGTATTCTCCAACTAAAGTGACGATAAGATAGATATTCACGTCTTATTCCAATAATAACAATTTTTCAGCAATCACGTTCGGTTCCAACACAACTGTCTAACCACTTTTTCCTTTTCAACCACATCCGATATAGTCTTCAAGCAGAATAGCTTCATTTTCTTTCAACATTGCTAGGGGGAGGGGGTCAATTATACTTGCCTCTATTCTTTTTTTTCTATGGCTTTAAGGACGTAGTTGAAATCGTGGGTTTCAGCACGCAAAAGGGGAGGTGCCCCAGCAACTTGTGGCCAGGATTGTAGGTACATTCAGGCCGTGACGGAGTATGTCACTGAACTATAGAGCGCACATCAACGCCAGCTGACCAGCCTTACCGACAGCGCAGGACATTTTACTTTACATTATGTATACCGTTCACTACTCCCTCATGCTGATCAGCATGCGTCGTCCTCTCTGACGATGGTATTCTTTTGCCTTTGCCGTACAGCCCAGTAGTGAATAGACCAATTTCGATATATCAAAATTCAGCCTAACACAATAGACGAATGGGTAGATTAGTGATAATTTTGGCGGCAAAATGTCAACATATGAGGATTGCTTTTATCTATCGCATTGACATCTGATTCTTGTAGTATGACGGGTAAAATTGCTTCAGTTTGACTGGCTTAGAGCCGGCATATTCGCTGAAGGCTTTGCTCGTGCCTCGTGTCATGTTTCAAAAAGGCCTTAAAATGTTTTGTTTTCCTGTCGTGAAGTCTTCGCTTCGTTTTCCCAATGTAAAAATCTTTACAGCCCCAGCAACTAGCTTTATAAATGACTTTGGACAATTGTGATCGGTTGAGACGGTCCTTGTATGGGAAGAAGGATTTGATGTGCCGGGTGTTTTGAAAAATAACTCTGACATTAACACTGAAGAGTAAAAACGATTAACACAAGATTTTAGACGCTTAGTAATATGATTGCTATAGCTATGGAGACCTATATAAGGTAATAAAATAATAACATCTTTTTTGGGGACTGTTGCTACGGGTTCATTTGGCTTCTTCTTGTTCTTGTTCAGGACATCGTCGATACTGAAAAGTGATGATGCCCTGAGGGTAGCCATTTTGCACCAAAAGCCTTTTGAGATCCTCGACAACGGATTGTAACAATGAAGCGGAAGAGCAAATATGGAAGCATCGATAGGTTAGCGTGCGGATAAGGTTGATTTTGTATTTGCGTGGTATAAATGAATCCCATTGGTATAGAGTCCTGTAAATGTCTTCTTTCGGTAAACAGATGTGATGAAAGTGTTGTTTGCGCAGCGTTTACTAGACTCTACACCAAATGGGATTCATTTCTCAGAGGACCCTCCTGAAAACCACCTCTAGGTGATTGGAGGCCTCCTCCTAAAATATTATGTATTATTTTTATTTTTTTTATTATTTACACCATGCAAATACATAACTGCAATGATTTTTACATTAGGAAAACGAAGCGAAGACTTCACCACCGGAAAACGGAACATTTCAAGGCCCTTTTGAAACATGATCACTCTTCTGCTATTGCTGATCACGTTGAAACAACTGGTCACAACATCAAATGGGACCATTTTGACATTTTGGCGACCGGCAAGACTGACTACCATATTGTAAGGTTAAGGAGACCTTGTTTATTCAGGAGTTGCGGCCAGCATAATCCATTGAATGCCATGCAATGTCAGCAGTGAAAAGCTTTTACTTAAGGTAATTCCATCGAAATAGAACTCACAATAGATTTTCTTTCAAACTTTACCTGTTGGCTTCTTATATCAAAAGAACTTAAAATTTGAAATAAAAAAGGGGGGCGGGGGTCCCCATATTCGTTTAGGAGCACGGAGACCTTCAATAAACCCCATAATTCCAGAAATTATCTGCTTTGAGAAACGTTTATATTTGAACCATTCACCTTACGCTTTAAGAGAGCAGAAAAATAGGGAAAAAGTTAAGCGAGAAATACAACAATGGATGTATTGCATCAATGTTAAGGAGCAATTTGATGTACGTTTCATTATAAAGGCACTCATATTTAGTCGACAGGGATACAATATATTCCAAGCACGTAGTGTTCTGCGACCACATGTTATCTTTTACGAGTGCTAGCTATGCTCTCATTTTCCGTGATAATTGTTTTACCCTGCAATAGAAATTGGTCCATATTCACTGAGTAGAAAGGTGATCTCTGCATTCAAACTAAATAGAAATATCGTTAGGTCCCAGTACTCGTTTCCGAGGAAAACACGATGATTTGCCTCTCGCCAAGCCGTCTAGAAAAAGCCACCATTTTGTTTATGTTTTGTACGTGCAAAGATCATACGCAGTAGAGATGCGCAATGCAATTCTGAGGAATGACCTTAATTAAGAAAGCTTTTCCATAGTGTCAATTTACAGACAGTTTCCGTTTGAAGCGTCTTAAATCTCTAGTGCAGACGTTCTCTGTCTAGGTTCCAGACCCCCATTGACACCGTATAAATTGCTTTTCAAAAAATTTTAACGGTTATACTTTTGAAAATGTGTATTGACTAGCATACGAAACGTCAAGTTCATAAAATGCATGTTTTTAAAAATTTTATCACCGCTGCTTGTGGTATATTTCTAATCAAGCTACGATCTCCGTTGACGAAGAGTTTATTTGATCTCCTTTGTTCACCTTATCAAAAACAAAGCTCCCTACATGAAATTGTCTGTCATTTTATCTGAATTTTGACCGAAATTAATTGAAGTCAAATTAAAGCAGCTGCACTCTTTTTAATTTTTTTTTTAAAACAATTAATTTTATAAGAATTACGAGGCTGAAATTTGCGAAATCTTTAGAACAAACCCAAAGGCTGAGATTTTGAAAAGAATGTAGTTTGCTGTGTTGAAAATTTGTAAAATACAATAAAATTATATATTTTTAACTAAACCGTACAAAATTCTTTCTAACTCTAAACAGCAAAACTAGCCAAAACACAACTAAAAGAGCACTAGACGTATGTTCGATGCTAAATGTTCGACAAGACGTTACGTGTTGCATATCAGCGTAGTCCCCTCTACTCTGATATCAGGCTCTATGGCCTGCAGTCTGGCTCCAATGTGACTATAATCTAAGAATATTGATAAGGATAATTTCAGCCTAAAAGCCTCAGAAGAATAAGAATATTCAGCCTGGGCCGGAAATTAAACACAGTATTCGAATAAAAAACACGGCTGTTTTCGCAGGCTAAGTGTATTTAGGATGTAGTGGAAATCCATAGCTACTATACCTCAGTCACTTATTGAACGGTGTCGCAGTATGTTGATATTAAGCCTTTCTTAGCTTGGTTCAGTTTGTTAGCCGTCGTAGCCACCGGCACAGTAATGGTAGAATTAGCGTACTAAAAATAGATCCCTAAGCATGCCGTGTAACCAACCAATTTGCATGATTTTGACATTTAAAAGTCACAATAAACTACTGTGTTTCACTTTTCGTCTTTATCTTGCATGGCTTGTAATTTTAAATGTTAACATTGAATACTGGCTTAAACACAAAATATTTTATTGGGAGTAACGAATTCTCAGCTGGCTTTTCTTTAATAATGAAGAAGTTTCAGTTTTATCTAAACTAAGCGGAGGTATAAACCGCGGGGAACTCCCAGAGAAATCGGATTGGGGTGTGCGGCCCGCTTCTCAAAACCCTTACCCCATTTAAGACTTAATCCTTGATTCAATACTCTGTTTCAGACCTGCCTTAGAATTAGTTACCTAGTTCAGACCGATGTTAAAGGCATTGTGAAGGGCTTTTGTTGGTGATCTTATCGAGAATGATAAAAAAAATAGGCTTCTTCTAAAAAACATACTCAATTCAAGACCATGGCACAAAAACCAGACCCTTATTTATCACCAAAATGGCTAAAACCCATATCCTTTGGGGCCGCACATATCTATATAGCCAATATCCGGGAGTATTCCCCAGAGGTGTAAAACAGGGAAAATACGTGGCGCTTTGTTCCTTTTAGAAGTTGAATAAAAAACGTAAAAAAAACATGGGAAAGAAATCGCTTTTTTTCTTCTGTAAAATTTCCTCGCCCAATCTCCGCTCAAGTTGTCGTTAGCATGGAAACTTTGACAAATGGTGTTGGCTTTCATGCACACGTTATTATGTTCCCTATACAAGGAAATTGAGCAATGACTTTTTTCCTATCTAGTTGTCCTCAGCTATTGCCTGATTGGAGATTAATTGTATTGAAAGAAACTGATCAGAACCGATCAAGTTCAGGGAAATAAAGGTGGACAGCTGCAAGGATAAAGAAAGAGATTGATGGTTTTCATGGGTGGGTTGGAACGTCTTATCATCGACATTTTACGGTATTTCATTTATCGCCAGGAGATCACTGCAGTTAACATAACGTTACGACAGTTAAGAGGCTTATTTGAGAAAGGTCCACTGAAATACAGGACACTGAGAAACTGAGCACGTCAGGTTTTAAGTGCACGTTAGCGCATGCGCGTACACAACGTAAGAGAATTTCCTCAAGCTAAGCTCGACAGCGAAATAAATGCTCGTTTTCTCTTAAACGAGCACGGTGACCCCCACTTTTTAATGCATAAATTTAAATTACCGAGGTTATCTACAATATATCTCGATTTGAAGAAAAGTTGAAAATTCTGCTTAAAAATATTTTGATTTTAATGCTGTAAATGAACACGTCTAAGAACACCGTAACTCCTGTTTAACAAACATGGTTAAAAATGTAAGTTCAGGGTCTATTTTGTTTAACTTCTCTAATAAATTAATCCAATAAGTGCTTTTCTTAGAATTTTTAGTGCCCGTTTTTGCTAACTAACTATGGTTAAGTAATGACTACCTGGTCGGTTGCAAAGGTGCTATAAAGGCCATCCATGTTGTGCAAAAGCGAGCACGGTGAACCCTATTTTTTATTGCATTTTTCTAATATATATAACATGATTACTAACTGGATGAGGTTGAAGAATTTTTTAATACTCCTTCTTTTCACGTGGAATCACCTTAAGCAAAGCCGGTCAGCAATACCAAATATCAAACAAACTTTCATTTAACCGAAAATGGCACATTCTCTGCGAAGTGTCATTACTTGTTTCACTTGTTGTTAAAAACCATTGAACATTTGCATTGGCGACGAAGAATCATAGTTAATCCTTTCCACCACAACAGTAGTGGCCGCGTGCGCGACGGCTAGAGAGCGCTTTTCGCCAAAGCTTGCGGCCATTTTTTTCCTATGTGTTATGTGCGACGGTTTAAGAAAAGAAGCAGCTTCTCACTGAGCTTGACTGATCGAGGTACGGTCGCAACATATCTTACACGTTGAGAGTCCCCATTGCTCTATCTTGGATAATGGCGTTATTTTCCAAAATCTTGATTTTCTTTATCGTTGCAAAAAAATTGTCTATGTTGCTGAACGCGCGGAGGCTACAATCCTGGTCACAAGTGTTGGAACAGTTCACGGCAGATGACTTCACAGGTAGCCTCTCAAGACCAAGACCGCGTAAGCCCCCCTGCCACCCTTCCCCCCGTCAATGTTGATAAAAATCTTGGAAAAAAAAAACCTTGACAATAGCTTCAGAATAGCCGTTTCAAGAATTGTTCGCCTCCCAGAGCAGTATTCTCCAACTAAAGTGACGATAAGATAGATATTCACGTCTTATTCCAATAATAACAATTTTTCAACATTGCTAGGGGGAGGGGGTCAATTATACTTGCCTCTATTCTTTTTTTTCTATGGCTTTAAGGACGTAGTTGAAATCGTGGGTTTTAGCACGCAAAAGGGGAGGTGCCCCAGCAACTTGTGGCCAGGATTGTAGGTACATTCAGGCCGTGACGGAGTATGTCACTGAACTATAGAGCGCACATCAACGCCAGCTGACCAGCCCTACCGACAGCGCAGGACATTTTACTTTACATTATGTATACCGTTCACTACTCCCTCATGCTGATCAGCATGCGTCGTCCTCTCTGACGATGGTATTCTTTTGCCTTTGCCGTACAGCCCAGTAGTGAATAGACCAATTTCGATATATCAAAATTCAGCCTAACACAATAGACGAATGGGTAGATTAGTGATAATTTTGGCGGCAAAATGTCAACATATGAGGATTGCTTTTATCTATCGCATTGACATCTGATTCTTGTAGTATGACGGGTAAAATTGCTTCAGTTTGACTGGCTTAGAGCCGGCATATTCGCTGAAGGCTTTGCTCGTGCCTCGTGTCATGTTTCAAAAAGGCCTTAAAATGTTTTGTTTTCCTGTCGTGAAGTCTTCGCTTCGTTTTCCCAATGTAAAAATCTTTACAGCCCCAGCAACTAGCTTTATAAATGACTTTGGACAATTGTGATCGGTTGAGACGGTCCTTGTATGGGAAGAAGGATTTGATGTGCCGGGTGTTTTGAAAAATAACTCTGACATTAACACTGAAGAGTAAAAACGATTAACACAAGATTTTAGACGCTTAGTAATATGATTGCTATAGCTATGGAGACCTATATAAGGTAATAAAATAATAACATCTTTTTTGGGGACTGTTGCTACGGGTTCATTTGGCTTCTTCTTGTTCTTGTTCAGGACATCGTCGATACTGAAAAGTGATGATGCCCTGAGGGTAGCCATTTTGCACCAAAAGCCTTTTGAGATCCTCGACAACGGATTGTAACAATGAAGCGGAAGAGCAAATATGGAAGCATCGATAGGTTAGCGTGCGGATAAGGTTGATTTTGTATTTGCGTGGTATAAATGAATCCCATTGGTATAGAGTCCTGTAAATGTCTTCTTTCGGTAAACAGATGTGATGAAAGTGTTGTTTGCGCAGCGTTTACTAGACTCTACACCAAATGGGATTCATTTCTCAGAGGACCCTCCTGAAAACCACCTCTAGGTGATTGGAGGCCTCCTCCTAAAATATTATGTATTATTTTTATTTTTTTTATTATTTACACCATGCAAATACATAACTGCAATGATTTTTACATTAGGAAAACGAAGCGAAGACTTCACCACCGGAAAACGGAACATTTCAAGGCCCTTTTGAAACATGATCACTCTTCTGCTATTGCTGATCACGTTGAAACAACTGGTCACAACATCAAATGGGACCATTTTGACATTTTGGCGACCGGCAAGACTGACTACCATATTGTAAGGTTAAGGAGACCTTGTTTATTCAGGAGTTGCGGCCAGCATAATCCATTGAATGCCATGCAATGTCAGCAGTGAAAAGCTTTTACTTAAGGTAATTCCATCGAAATAGAACTCACAATAGATTTTCTTTCAAACTTTACCTGTTGGCTTCTTATATCAAAAGAACTTAAAATTTGAAATAAAAAAGGGGGGCGGGGGTCCCCATATTCGTTTAGGAGCACGGAGACCTTCAATAAACCCCATAATTCCAGAAATTATCTGCTTTGAGAAACGTTTATATTTGAACCATTCACCTTACGCTTTAAGAGAGCAGAAAAATAGGGAAAAAGTTAAGCGAGAAATACAACAATGGATGTATTGCATCAATGTTAAGGAGCAATTTGATGTACGTTTCATTATAAAGGCACTCATATTTAGTCGACAGGGATACAATATATTCCAAGCACGTAGTGTTCTGCGACCACATGTTATCTTTTACGAGTGCTAGCTATGCTCTCATTTTCCGTGATAATTGTTTTACCCTGCAATAGAAATTGGTCCATATTCACTGAGTAGAAAGGTGATCTCTGCATTCAAACTAAATAGAAATATCGTTAGGTCCCAGTACTCGTTTCCGAGGAAAACACGATGATTTGCCTCTCGCCAAGCCGTCTAGAAAAAGCCACCATTTTGTTTATGTTTTGTACGTGCAAAGATCATACGCAGTAGAGATGCGCAATGCAATTCTGAGGAATGACCTTAATTAAGAAAGCTTTTCCATAGTGTCAATTTACAGACAGTTTCCGTTTGAAGCGTCTTAAATCTCTAGTGCAGACGTTCTCTGTCTAGGTTCCAGACCCCCATTGACACCGTATAAATTGCTTTTCAAAAAATTTTAACGGTTATACTTTTGAAAATGTGTATTGACTAGCATACGAAACGTCAAGTTCATAAAATGCATGTTTTTAAAAATTTTATCACCGCTGCTTGTGGTATATTTCTAATCAAGCTACGATCTCCGTTGACGAAGAGTTTATTTGATCTCCTTTGTTCAACTTATCAAAAACAAAGCTTCTTGCATGAAATTGTCTGTCATTTTATCTGAATTTTGACCGAAATTAATTGAAGTCAAATTAAAGCAGCTGCACTCTTTTTAATTTTTTTTTTAAAACAATTAATTTTATAAGAATTACGAGGCTGAAATTTGCGAAATCTTTAGAACAAACCCAAAGGCTGAGATTTTGAAAAGAATGTAGTTTGCTGTGTTGAAAATTTGCAAAATACAATAAAATTATATATTTTTAACTAAACGGTACAAAATTCTTTCTAACTCTAAACAGCAAAACTAGCCAAAACACAACTAAAAGAGCACTAGACGTATGTTCGATGCTAAATGTTCGACAAGACGTTACGTGTTGCATATCAGCGTAGTCCCCTCTACTCTGATATCAGGCTCTATGGCCTGCAGTCTGGCTCCAATGTGACTATAATCTAAGAATATTGATAAGGATAATTTCAGCCTAAAAGCCTCAGAAGAATAAGAATATTCAGCCTGGGCCGGAAATTAAACACAGTATTCGAATAAAAAACACGGCTGTTTTCGCAGGCTAAGTGTATTTAGGATGTAGTGGAAATCCATAGCTACTATACCTCAGTCACTTATTGAACGGTGTCGCAGTATGTTGATATTAAGCCTTTCTTAGCTTGGTTCAGTTTGTTAGCCGTCGTAGCCACCGGCACAGTAATGGTAGAATTAGCGTACTAAAAATAGATCCCTAAGCATGCCGTGTAACCAACCAATTTGCATGATTTTGACATTTAAAAGTCACAATAAACTACTGTGTTTCACTTTTCGTCTTTATCTTGCATGGCTTGTAATTTTAAATGTTAACATTGAATACTGGCTTAAACACAAAATATTTTATTGGGAGTAACGAATTCTCAGTTGGCTTTTCTTTAATAATGAAGAAGTTTCAGCAGTATCTAAACTAAGCGGAGTTATAAACCGCGGGGAACTCCCAGAGAAATCGGATTGGGGTGTGCCGCCCGCTTCTCAAAACCCTTACCCCATTTAAGACTTAATCCTTGATTCAATACTCTGTTTCAGACCTGCCTCAGAATTAGTTACCTAGTTCAGACCGATGTTAAAGGCATTGTGAAGGGCTTTTGTTGGTGATCTTATCGAGAATGATAAAAAAAATAGGCTTCTTCTAAAAAACATACCCAATTCAAGACTATGGCACAAAAACCAGACCCTTATTTATCACCAAAATGGCTAAAAACCATACCCTTTGGGGCCGCACATATCTATATAGCCAATATCCGGGAGTATTCCCCAGAGGTGTAAAACAGGGAAAATACGTGGCGCTTTGTTCCTTTTAGAAGTTGAATAAAAAACGTAAAAAAAACATGGGAAAGAAATCGCTTTTTTTCCTCTGTAAAATTTCCTCGCCCAATCTCCGCTCAAGTTGTCGTTAGCATGGAAACTTTGACAAATGGTGTTGGCTTTCATGCACACGTAATTATGTTCCCTATACAAGGAAATTGAGCAATGACTTTTCTTATCTAGTTGTCCTCAGCTATTGCCTGATTGGAGATTAATTGTATTGAAAGAAACTGATCAGAACCGATCAAGTTCAGGGAAATAAAGGTGGACAGCTGCAAGAATAAAGAAAGAGATTGATGGTTTTCATGGGTGGGTTGGAAGGTCTTATCATCGACATTTTACGGTATTTCATTTATCGCCAGGAGATCACTGCAGTCAACATAACGTTACGACAATTAAGAGGCTTATTTGAGAAAGGTCCACTGAAATACAGGACACTGAGAAACTGAGCACGTCAGGTTTTAAGCACACATTAGCGCATGCGCGTACACAACGTAAGAGAATTTCCTCAAGCTAAGCTCGACAGCGAAATAAATGCTCGTTTTCTCTTAAACGAGCACGGTGACCCCCACTTTTTAATGCATAAATTTAAATTATCGAGGTTATCTACAATATATCTCGATTTGAAGAAAAGTTGAAAATTCTGCTTAAAAATATTTTGATTTTAATGCTGTAAATGAACACGTCTAAGAACACCGTAACTCCTGTTTAACAAACATGGTTAAAAATGTAAGTTCAGGGTCTATTTTGTTTAACTTCTCTAATAAATTAATCCAATAAGTGCTTTTCTTAGAATTTTTAGTGCCCGTTTTTGCTAACTAACTATGGTTAAGTAATGACTACCTGGTCGGTTGCAAAGGTGCTATAAAGGCCATCCATGTTGTGCAAAAGCGAGCACGGTGAACCCTATTTTTTATTGCATTTTTCTAATATATATAACATGATTACTAACTGGATGAGGTTGAAGAATTTTTTAATACTCCTTCTTTTCACGTGGAATCACCTTAAGCAAAGCCGGTCAGCAATACCAAATATCAAACAAACTTTCATTTAACCGAAAATGGCACATTCTCTGCGAAGTGTCATTACTTGTTTCACTTGTTGTTAAAAACCATTGAACATTTGCATTGGCGACGAAGAATCGTAGTTAATCCTTTCCACCACAACAGTAGTGGCCGCGTGCGCGACGGCTAGAGAGCGCTTTTCGCCAAAGCTTGCGGCCATTTTTTTCCTATGTGTTATGTGCGACGGTTTAAGAAAAGAAGCAGCTTCTCACTGAGCTTGACTGATCGAGGTACGGTCGCAACATATCTTACACGTTGAGAGTCCCCATTACTCTATCTTTGATAACAGCGTTATTTTCCAAAATCTTGATTTTCTTTATCGTTGCAAAAAAATTGTCTATGTTGCTGAACGCGCGGAGGCTACAATCCTGGTCACAAGTGTTGGAACAGTTCACGGCAGATGACTTCACAGGTAGCCTCTCAAGACCAAGACCGCGTAAGCCCCCCTGCCACCCTTCCCCCCGTCAATGTTGATAAAAATCTTGGAAAAAAAAAACCTTGACAATAGCTTCAGAATAGCCGTTTCAAGAATTGTTCGCCTCCCAGAGCAGTATTCTCCAACTAAAGTGACGATAAGATAGATATTCACGTCTTATTCCAATAATAACAATTTTTCAGCAATCACGTTCGGTTCCAACACAACTGTCTAACCACTTTTTCCTTTTCAAACACATCCGATATAGTCTTCAAGAAGAATAGCTTCATTTTCTTTCAACATTGCTAGGGGGAGGGGGTCAATTATACTTGCCTCTATTCTTTTTTTTTCTATAGCTTTAAGGACGTAGTTGAAATCGTGGGTTTTAGCGCGCAAAAGGGGAGGTGCCCCAACAACTTGTGGCCAGGATTGTAGGTACATTCAGGCCGTGACGGAGTATGTCACTGAACTATAGAGCGCACATCAACGCCAGCTGACCAGCCCTACCGACAGCGCAGGACATTTTACTTTACATTATGTATACCGTTCACTACTCCCTCATGCTGATCAGCATGCGTCGTCCTCTCTGACGATGGTATTCTTTTGCCTTTGCCGTACAGCCCAGTAGTAAATAGACCAATTTCGATATATCAAAATTCAGCCGAAAACAATGGACGAATACGAGGTTCTAGGAAACAAATAGAGTTTGTGGGGTTTATTCTCCAGAGCCTCGTGCTGAGGTCTATTGTGTTAAGCTGATTTTTTAAAATATATCGAAATTGGTCTATTGTCACCAAAAATGTCTGTCTGTCGGTCGGTCGGTCGTGTATTTCATGTAGTGTACCTGGTAAACAATGAGAAAAAGCAAACCAAGAAGAAAGAGACTGCAGGCGTGTTTTGCTTCGGTTACCAGTCAAGCCTAATTTCTCGTCTGTTGTTTCGCGAGGCATCATCTTTCTCATCCGAACAACAGCAAAACTAACAACTTCAGTAACAACAACAATAACGCACTTTATGTAAGCAATACAAACAAACAAATAAACAAACGAACAGAATGTTCTTACTCGTCTACTTATCAATTTTATTTCATACTCACGTCGCTAAAATATGCATGACCTTACATGCTGATAAATTACTAAATTATCAAGAAGAGGATGGACATAAGTCCCGGCCAGTGCTACCTATTGAGATATCTGGAGAACGATCATGCAAAACGACTTTCTAAATGTTGTATGAATGTTTACGCGCCGATGGAAAAAAAATACTGAAATTCTAATTTCCCTCATTCACTGTTATACATTTGCTTGACCGTCAGTTGTGAGAATCCAGGTAATCCACAAACTTCATTTTCATCAACTGTCTTTTACAACAATGCATCATCACCATTTTTGTATGAACAAAAACAGAAAAGGAAGTAGAAGCATTTTTTATGTAGAATACTGATCGATAAAATGTACACAGACTAGATCAATCCAACCGCAGTTAGCGGCAAACGAGAAGACAATCTCGCTCACTTATCTCGTTATTGTATTTACACTTCAATATTATCTTAGTATAATTCTGCAGGTAGATTAGTATTGTCAACATCACTTAACCGAACTGACAAATTATCTGAGAACCATTTCCCACGAGCCAAACAGTCAGTCTCTCGCTGTATAATAAAAATTACAATTGACATCCCGTGTGAAATTTGCCTGAAATTAATTAATTCATATTAAAACGTTCATCATCTATTCTCTGTCTTTCTCTACCGTTCAATTAGGTCTAATTTTATTTGATAGAAAACGTACGGATAATATTCTTGCTGAGACAAACTGAGCCCTGGGATGTCGAGATTCTGTAAGAAGAAGAAAAAAACAAGCATCGGGTTAGAAGCCAATAATGTTAAAAAAATATGTGCTCAAATGCTGTTGTTTACAGTGGGGTCAATGCTCTTAACTACACCTGGCTACATGTAGTTCACAGGCATGCCACTTAAAGGGGCTCAGTCACGGTTTACGCATATTGAAAAGTTACGCCTCAATTTTTCAAATTCGTCATTTGAAAT
Organism: Orbicella franksi; assembly: GCF_964199315.1. NCBI lineage: Eukaryota > Metazoa > Cnidaria > Anthozoa > Scleractinia > Merulinidae > Orbicella > Orbicella franksi. Next base: position 26,344,775 of record NC_138154.1, read on the forward strand.
CCGTGTCAATCTTCTCCATCCTTGGCCATCCTTGTTCCTTATGGTTTACCATTACCTCTTTGGTGCTTTTCTATCTTATTAAACTGCTATTTTCAGGTTTCCTACCATTTAAAGGTAATTTTGTACGTGGCCCAAATAACTCAAAATACCGTGACTGAGCTCCTTTAAACTGAAAGAAACAGTTACATTCCAAAAATCCCAACTGGCGTGAGGTACACCGCTTGGCTATTTAAAAGCATGACCGGGGAGTTGAAACTGCAGTCTACCGAGAAACAACTCCAGCTTAGTGATCCGAGTGGGACATAAACCCACGACTGACTTCGGATTTCAAGTCCGCTGCCATAATCACTCGGCCATTCTGCCTCCTCTTATGACAAACTGCTTGACATTCGAGTCTGGTAAGTCACTAAAACCACTTCTTTTTGCTGCTGATATAACAGTGCACCCTTGAGAGAAGTCTTCAAGTCTAACTTGCTCCGTTTTTCATCCGTGGACGATGAAAAATAAAACCCAGTTCCGGTTTTATTGTGCGCATGCGTTCGAGTTAAATAACGATTTCGAAAAATACGTAAAGAGAGTAACCGCTGAGTCTAAGACTAGCGCGCCTTCCAATTTCTTGACAGGCAAATAATTGACAATTACTGGACACGAAGTTGAGCAAAACATCGTGATTTGTCAGTGGCGAGCAGATCAATTATTTGCCGAAGTCGACGGCTGAGGAAAATAATTGAACTGCGAGACACTGACAAATCACGATATTTTACGACAACCGAGTTCAATAATTGTTTTATCATTTGATCACCAAGTTTGTTTTCATATATTAAATCTCTCTGACAGCTCAGGGAAGCGATTTGCTATTGCTAAATTAAGAGCGTGGTTACAATTACGCATAAGTAGGATATGGTATTTTCAGCAAAACACAATTAGACGGTTTGCGCATGAACAGACCATTATTTGTAGACAATTATTTGCATGTCATGTGGTGGGCTCTGGGCCAATGAAAAGAAAGAAAAAATGCATCGAATGATAATGGCATATCTTGTGTACTCTCAGCTCGTTTCACCGCACTGAGAGTAACTGAGATTCCGGAAGAAAGCTCCTGACCAAATTTTATGATCTACCCTCACTGACTCCTGTTGCCAGTTCGTTTGATGCAGCCTCTACTTTATGTCTCATTTGCTGTACTTTACAAGCACAGGGGTACTTCGTTGTTCGTTAAGAAAGTACAAACAATTAAAAGTAATACATACGTGAGCGTCATACATGGTGGAACTAAAGCCTTGGTTATCAAGATGCTGATAACACGAGTCGAGCATGTCTTTTATCTTCTTATGTGACTTCTTGGAAGGCTGCGAGGGTAGAGAAAACATCAATAAATCCTAGTGATGTAATGTGATGTTGCTGGCGAGAATCTTGAAGCAGGCTTCAAGAATAACAAATTTTATTTGACTGGGAGGGTCCATTGTTGCCATTTTGGCTCAACTGTGTTTGCGTTGACTCAAATAATATCTTTAAAATGACCAGCAAGTGCCGGAAGACCGGCACGACCCAGCTTCGGAAAGCTTTAATGATGTGCTCTGTGCCTTAAGGGCGTAAAAGTACTCCGTGCATGTCAAATAATCAAATAGTCACGCGCAAAGTGTGCAAGCAACGTCTACTAGGTCACGCAACACTCACACGATCGTGAATCGTAATAAAGGTAACATAAAATGTGCTATTTTGCTGGATTTTTCATCTGCATTAATATGAAGTAAAATTGTACATTTTATACCTCTAGAAGCATAGCTTGGAAGTTTACCGGGAGGCCATATCTGTAAAAAAAAGAAAAATTTAGAGCTTATTGCATAGTTTGCATCACCACAATAATGGAAGTCCAACACGCGTAAAACTGGACCCAAAAAATTCCATACTGATTACGTATCTGCCAAGCATCTCTGATTGGCTGTTTTTTGCGAGCGCGAAAATAACTAAACAAGAGCAATCAGAGTGGCAACCAGAGTGTGCGTAGCACGTCATTCTATTTAGCGCGCAGTAATAGTGCAAACATTAGACCACTTTCGAGTCAACATTGCAGCGAGGCTTAGAGGACACAAACAAAGGAAATTGAATGAACAAGTTTATTCATTTCTTTTGTTTGTGTCGTCTAGGCCTGACTATCAAACTGAATTTTAATATATCGAATGTGGCCTATTGCCGCTTTTCATGTGACGTCATCATTTTCCAAAATAAGAAATTACCAATCCTTCTGAAGTTTTAGTTTCATCAGATGTAAGACCCTCTAATAACTTGATGTTTTGCAGCGTTTCAGCTCGACAGGGTTCTCATTATGTAATAGAGCACGTTTGAATTTCCAAGTTTATGCGTTGTGTGACATTAAAATGGCGGCCCGATAAGGCTCTCGAGTAGTCAAAAAAGTTGAGTTATTGCTCAAGTTTTTGCTAACTAAACAGTTGTTGCTCTAGCAGAAGTATTAATTTCAATGTGTCAGAGCTACAGAGTAATAACTTTTCGTTTCAATAGCGAAACTCGACGACAGATGTTTCTGTTACTTTACGGCCGCCATGTTCGTGTCCCTCCGAGGGGCACAAACATGGCGACTTCATACAAAGCTCTATAAATTTGAGTGAAACACTTCTCCGAAAAACGAGAGAATGAAAAACTGCACAGACCTAAATCTTGGCGAGGTTGTTTATATATCAATCATATTTCATATCCCAGCTTCTTGACTTAGTTTATTGAATGATTATGATTTTTATTTTTGATGGCGTGACACTGCAAACCAGCCATATACTAAAATTGATTTAGAAGATTCAACATTTGAATTCGAGCTTACCTTAACACTGACTCCACAAACACACGAAGGGCCTGAACAAATAAAATGAGGAAATTAATTTCTTACAATGTAACAGCAGCACGAGAAAATGACACTTTTTTCAAATTGTATGAACTTGTTCACAAACTCCAGCCGAACGATTAACTGGCAAGTGTAATTTGGTAAAAACTCTGTACCTTGACATGAATCCACGCAATGAATGAATCACTAAAGTTCACTCTTAGCCACCTCACGAGAGGACCCTGAAATGGAATTCAAATAAAAAAAATTTATGAGTTAAATGATATACAAAATGTAACACACTTTATTGCATTTCAGGTCACTTCCAAATGATAGATAAAGTGAACCAGTTTGTTTGGTAAATCACGTGGAATGCGGTCGAACCAATTAGAGAGAAGCTGTCATCTACACGACCAATCGGGTTAAAGAACAAAACAATCAATCATTAGTTACTTTTCTTTTACCGCGCTCTGTGTTGCCAGACGCGGGGAGTTTACGGTGTTGTGATTTGGCGAAATGTTTACTGTTACTAAGATCAACCAATTCACAATCCAAAATATCTGACAAATATTATTATCAACAGAGGAAACTTATTTTAACTTACAAATTGTTTTTTCCTGTCGGATTCCAGTTTTGTGATTTCGTTTTTTCCTGCTTCCAGAGCCTGTTCATCATATACAAACTCACGAACTAAAAACCTAAAAAAAATAACAAGATAAACTTCAAAACAGAGAACACACAAAAATCATAAAGTAAACATAAAATGCACAGAGAGATTCTGCTTTGACATGGTAACTCTGAAAAAGGCTATTTGAAAGTTTTACCTTCGGAAGAAAGCAAGAAAAACTTTTTAACTCAAAACCTTTGTGATACCAGTGGACTGTTTTCCCTATTATTATTATCATTATTATTATTAATCCCTATTATAGGAGGAAAGGGTTAAATTTGATATTTTAGACATGTGGAATTCACCAGTGTACATGTACTTAGCACTGCTTTGTATCTAATGTTTGCGACTTTTTAACACATGGCTTAGGCTTTGGTGATCTAACAAGCTGTAGTATGAACAAGTGACCAGGGTCGAGCCGTTAAAAGGTTGGATAACAAGTTTTTTCACTGGAAATACCACACCACCATCCAGTTGTAAACATACTACACTGTAGATTGAATTTCTTCAACGAGATTTGAAGTTTTTATCTTTTCACAGTAAATGGTTTGAACCCAGGAGTATCAGTAGTTCTATACACTATACAAACTGTTTTTATCTTTTATTAACAAAATACAAAACTGCAGTTGTGCGCACGCTAGCCGCCAGATACAAGTAGTGTATAGCATTATCCAACCTTTAATCAAACAAGTCTAACAGTAGAGCCTGTGTCACAGCTGCCCTCGCCATACAAGAAAATCGGAGAGATCATCTGTGTGTTGCTGTTGATAATTTCCAATCTTTTTCTTTCACTGAAGGCGGCTGTGATACAGGCTACTAAGAGTATTTCTAGTCCTCACTACATGTACATTGTGGATGGGATGCTAGTCCAATAGAGCCCCCTCCCAGACAAGTATATCTTGTCCGGTGACCCTAAGCAGTTCACCAATTGCACAACACAATGAAGAAACCAGGGGCCCATTTCTCGAAAGCCGCAGAAACTTTTCAGGCCAGTAAAGCCATTTTTATAAATTTTTAGTTCATCTGTATCTAAAAACGGAGAAGTGCATACGCCTGAAACTTCTTGTATGAAGGGAACCTCTGTTCATTTTAAGAATAAGTGAATAAAACAGCTCTGTAATCATAAGATTTGAGATTTTGCTTTTGCTTTCCGGGTGTGAAAACGTTTCGGAACCTTCAAGAACAGGCCCCATGATTGAACCTCAAGTCCAATGTATTAACTGTTAGACCACTTGTAACCGAGTTGTACTGTAGTGTTAAAAGTACATAAATAAAGTGATTCATTAACTCTGACTTCTTGGACCATCAATGCAACTTACTTCTTGTCTCTTGCATGAAGTTTGAACTCATCCACCACTTTCTTGAACAAGGTGACAGTAAACAAACCGTGTTCATTATCTTCAAAAACTAATCTACAAAACAACAACATAAAACATGTCATTTGTGATAATTGGTGTTGACATGAATTAGTATTGTGACGAAATCAAGCAGAGAAGGCTCATGGTTAGTACATTTGCAAAAAGAGACAGTTGAGAAACTTGTGACATTCTACGGTCAGCTTTGCCACTAGCACTTTTTTATTTTATTTAAAAATGTCTTTCGTTCTAGCTTCATTACAGAAACTAATTAAGGACACCTATCTAAAAATATTATTACATACAATATCAAATCTAAAGATAATCTATCTAAAAGATACATTATTAAATACAAATTCTAAAATGAATAAAAGTCCCTCCCAGTATTTTTGCAGGATCTACCACAAGTATGATAACAACTAATTAGATCAAATAAATGACAATCCTTGCAATTATTACTTAAAACATTTCTAAGGTCTAACTTTCTCACTTTACTTTTAGAGGCATACAAGGTTTCAATCATGTTAGTAGATTTTGGGAGCTTAGACCAAATAAACGGACCCATATATCTTAACTGTGTCTCCCAGAGGTAATGGTATTCTATCTATTGTAGGCATGGAAAAATGGTCTTTATTCCTAAGGCTATAATTACTCATGTTACAACTAAATAGTTCTGAAATATATGTTGGAACCAAATTGTTCTTAGTCTTAAACATTAACTAAAGATAGCAATATCTTGGAGTCTGCGGTTACGTAAAGATAGAAGATAAGCTTTCTTTAAAATTCTTTAAAATTCTTCACTTTAGGATAAGGTTTATTTTGTTTGTTTTAGCGTTGTGTGAATAGCGTTATCTGATTTATCTTGCATTCTGTTGTTTATATATCAACCTTAAAACCCCAAAGGTGGTGCCACTGCGTTTGGCTGGGGGTACACAGTCCCTATTTTTCCTCATAAGAGGTTTTTGGGTTTATGTGTCCAGCTTTGGCACAATCATGTAAGATATTTTTTGATGTATCTTTTATCCACTTTGCTGGAACCTTATTGTGTCAAAAAAACATCTTGGTCCTGGCAGACCAATGTGCCCATGCCTCATAACCTTTGAGAGTGTTTGCTTGGGCAGTGAAGGCAAAATAATGAAAATCAATTGATGCAACAACAGTATAACTACAAGGATAGTGAAGGCATAACTTGATCATGATTTAAATTTCATTTTATGTTCAAGTTTGATTTATAATTGATTTCTTTCAAATAAATGATTTACATGGTAAGAGTAACCTATACCAACCGTGATGATTCCGGAACAACCATATCTGTTAGTTTCCAATATGCCTTCTGCCATTCACTGTACAGGGCCCTATATCATGTGGCAACATTAAACCAGTGTTACTGACAGTAAGTACGTGTAGTGTGACATCAGAATTAAACGATAAAAGCCTAGTACAGTTATACTTAACACAGTTAATACTGTCTTACATTTTTATCAGACAAGAAACTATGGACAACATGTAGATCAGTCTCACACTGGATTAAAATGGTCCACATATAAATGATTAACAAAGAAATGAAAAGAGAAACTTGTTTTTTCTAAGAGCAAGTGACATGCATGTACCTTGGGACAACCACTAACTGAGTGGTGAGGTATTCAGAGTCCAAAACAAAATCTTCCTTTTTCACCAGGTCACCAAGATTTCTTGTGAGAAGGCTTCCCCTATGGCAAAAAAAAAAATGTTTCCATTAGTAAATAACTGAGGACTAAGTACACCGAGAATACCACAGATTCAATGAGCAAACAAACAAAAAGTAGCCCAATTTTTCCTTAGTGTCCTTGCCTTCATCTCTATACTTTATTTCTTTTCAACAGAAAAGGTAGCATTCATGAGCACTCCTATACAGATGCACAATCTATCAAATGAATGCAACCACACAAAAACAGATATTCTTACAGGTACTTAAAATAATAATTATTTTAAGTACCTGTAAGAATATCTGTTTTTGTGTGGTTGCGTTCATTTGATAGATTGTGTATCTGTAGGGGTCGAGTGCTCATGAAAGCTAAATTCTGCATTACATGATAGACTTACGTAGCTTTTCTCTCCAAGGAAGCCAGAGTGCCTCTGATTGTGTTGTACGTAGATGCCTTGGTCTTCAGGTCATGCTCAATCTGTGTCACTTGCTACATTGTAAAATGATAAAATCAGTCACAAAAATGCATTAACCAAATTAGAATTTAAGCATATGAAATCAAGATTTTTACAGACTGCATTGTTAGGCATGTACAGAAAACATTGACATAAAGACATGTAGACATGTAACTATTTTATTTCAGTCCATAATTACAGTGGCATTGACGGAAACATGTAGAGAGCAAAGGAACAGTTTAAATTGCTACCACTTAGAATTTCACCACGTTTTACAGTAAAGTTCCCAGTCTACTTGGTGACTAATGAAGGAAGAAGCCAGTACAATTAAGAAAATTAACTCAGTTTGATGAGGCACAGGCCTTCACAGTCTACTGTGAATGTTTCCACTGAAGAGTATTGACATACAGCTGTAAGAATGTTCAATAATTTCTGCATACCTTGCTGATGATTTCTGTCAAGTTCCTCAGTGACTGTTTGATGGGATATTTAGCAGAATCCCACTGAAACTTGGTTACAAAGTTTGACAGGTCCTCTGTGAAATTGTAACAGTCTTTCAGTCTTGGACTGTGCACTCCATTAAATCTTAATAATACAACACTCACTTTCTTTAAGGTAAAGACTGCATACAAGCCAAGTGGCCAATCAGGCCAGCGCTTATCTCCGGTTTCTATAACATGAATCGACTAGGAGTATTTCCACTCTCCCCTGAATGGGATGCTAGTCTATTGCAGGGTTACCCCCAGAATTAAATTCGCCGGTACCCATTTATAATACACCTGGGTGGAAAGAGGCACTGTGAGAGTAAAGCGTCTTGCCCAAGAACACAATACAATATCCCCGTCCAGGGCTCAAACTTAGACCACTCGATCCAGAGACAAGCGCACCAACCATGAGGCCACCATACCTCCTTTCTTTAAGACAGACATTAATCAAAGACAATTTTGGTTGAAATTTTTCACTAGGTTTTCATTTTTAAACTAGTTTTCTTGATTAGTAATGCCACAGTGCCATTCAAAGTGATCTCAAATTTCGAGAAAACCCATTTTACATTACAAAGTGAAATACTGTACAGGTACAAATGTATGTGCATTCTGGCATCTACAAATTAGCTTTTCAAACAAGCATCAGTAGCCTTCATGTACATGCATGTCTATCGTACTTACGGCCATTTGCAAGCAGATTTTCTCTCACTCTGTCCTGAAAGAAGCAAAGAGTATATTCAACACAAATTCATGTGCATGAACATTAAACATAACAGTAACAATGATTATTATTTTAGGTCACATAAATTTACACATGAGGACATTAAGAGAGTGTATTAGCCTACTGACAGTGATTAATCTGAAGAGATCTTAGTACACACCTGATGCTCCTCTAACACATCAACCATGTAGTGAGCTAACTTTCGAGTGACACTGCAAATAAGGAAATAACAACAAAACAATGTTAAGTCCCTGTCATGCCAGATGTGCAAATATCCCAGAGTACATCCTAAATCAAGTAACATGAAGTTAACTGTAATATACACGTAGACAGTAGAAGGAGTATATTTAAGTAATCTCCTTGATGGAATTCTAGTCCATTGTAAGGGTTACAAAAAATTCACCAGACAAGGGTCCTTATCATTTCCATCTTTGCAGTGAGAGGCATTGTGAGAGTATTAAGCTCATTAATTTATTTATAAGTGTCTTGCCCAAGAACACCACATAGTGGACATAGCCAGCCGTGAGGACTCTAACCCAGATCCTCTATCCCAAGTCCCTTCAATCTACCACCAGGCTTGGGAACTTCCCTATTTGTCTAGTAAAATATAAACATCATATCAAATTTATAGTCCTGTAAACAGGTTTCACCATATGTTGTTACAGAAAATATCCATACCCCTCTCACGGAAGGTTTTTATAATTTCAATCTCACAACTCTCTAAAAAAAATTCCAGTTTAGCTTCATAATATCCTTTAAAACCTTCTGATGTATCTTTGTGTACATATATGTGTACCTTTCAACAAATCCATCCAATTTCCCCAGATCATCTGACAGCCCAACAAGTGTATCCAAGGTTCCCACCTGCCAATAAATAACAACAGTACTGCTGAAGAAGTACATGGAAGTTAAAGCCCGTACACACTGGGGGATATGACACAAGGACATGAAGCAGGGATGTGTCGCAGCGACAGTTTTTGCAACAGCGACTGACCGTGTTTAGACATATAGACATATAGACATAGACATGGTCTATTTTACTTGGTCGCACACTTACATAATGGTAATGGTACTTCCCATAGACTTGACAGGCAGAGTCTACAGGATGCACCAGCTAGTTTACAGGTGTACCAAGAAAACAAACTAACAATGTGAAAATGTGCAAATGGGAATAAATATTAAACTAAACTAAGTAAGATTATATAACTACTATAAAATATCTAAAAATGTTTTTGGGGAAAAAGTTATGTTGCAGGGACAAAATTGCATTTGCATGAAATTCAGCTGGGTTGAATTCTTGTATCACGAAGAATGAATGAAGAATGAATTCAATTTTCAACGTCGCATTCTTTGCACTACTTTTGCAAAATGTCCTGTTTACAACATAGAAATGAACCACTATCTGCTTCACAGAGATGTTCTCTCCATTTTTTTCTTTCGGGGAGGGTGGTAGTGACACAGGCTACCAAATTGTGGGATCTATTTATTTAGTAATTAAAGGGGGAATGTCATAAAGGCTACTAACTGGAAACACACCATGAGAGAAAATTTGCATATGTAGCAGTTATAAGTGCAAGTTAGGCAATTATCAAAATAAAGCTAAGTAACATAAATTCAGGCTTGGACAGAATGCAAGTGCAACAATTCCTGGGTTCAAATTCAAGGTTGAATGTTTTTGGTTGTTTGCTGTTTTTTCAGGCTTTATTTACATAACTGCCTAAGTTGTGTTCATATCTGCAATGACCTCTCATGTTGCCTACTGTAATTGTACGTATTTTCTCCTGCAGTTCAAATACAGGAGCAATTACAGAATACCCAGCCACTTCATTTACATGTGCCGGTGTGCTTTCAAGAACGAGGTATATAACAATAGTTGCTATTCTTATTCAATGAGATGCTAATAAGTGGCCGGGTATTCTGTAGTTTAGCCCAAATACAAAATGACATTCACTAGCTTTAGTTCACCATCCATGGATATGATAGCTCTGTGGGTAGAGCACTGAACCAGGATCACAGTGTAAAGGTAATGGGTTTGAAGCCTGTTGGAGCCTTATTTTGTTTTTCAGGCTTTATTTTTGCAACTGCCTACGTTGTTTTCATACACTGAACATGTACAATGTACAAGTCATGTAACTATATTTTAACTCCACGAGATCAGCAAAGTTAAAACTTGTTCAATTTCATATGAAACGTTTAGTACAAACGTCATTTTAAAACAGAAGCAAACGGAGAAGCTAAGTGAGAACAAACTCGTGAATAATGCCATCACAGAGAGTAAGCTACAACTTATTAGCTTACATCATGTAAACTAACTATCGAATTGCGAGTTCTAGAACAAGAACATTTGATCATAAATCTCGCGTAAAATTAAGGGTTTTTGAGTTGCCTGTGGCTTACAAAGAAACAAATGTACTTAATGTTATCGTAGCTAGGTTTTTTATTGAAATAATACTATGATTTATGTGATCAGATCATCACCAACCTTAAGCTCCGGAAGTTGAAGTTGGAAGACCGGAGTGAGACCGCTCATCTTGCCTTTGAGGTTTGTATACGTTTGTTGTGGTGTTTTATCACCGGGAGCTGAAATAAGCCAATACTCTGCCATCCTGTCAGCTAGTCTTATCAAAAATCTAAGCTGTTAATGCTAACATGAACGTGTTTTTCGTACGAATCTCCGAAGACTTAACCAACACCGATCTATCACTATTTTCCCAACTTGAGCGCATGACTGTCACGTGCACGAACGCTGGCTCATCCTATCGCCGGCGACTTATCGATTTCATTGGAATGGCTTCTTCTAAAATCGATTGATGATTCGAACTTGCCTTTATATGGTCAAGGGGACTTCCGTTTCATGCGAAAAGTCAAAGTATATTATTCCTCAATGGCTGCGAAGGGTCTTTCTCACTTCTTTCAAAAGGACAAGGTAGATAAAACTGCCACTAGATTTGTTTGTTCCGTTGTTACAGTTGGAAGTACGACAAATTAACTTCGTTTCCGCATGATAATTGTTTGTTTTGCTTGTCACTGTATGGTTGTACAACATTTATAAGTAGGTATCTGTAGGAATCCTTACACAATTTGCCTATCAAAGTCGCTATCATTGACTTTGTGTTATCTTCCAGACCTTTCGTCCGAAAAGGAAGTTGGAAGAAGGAACATTACGTTACGAACTACACAAGCAGTCCAAGGTACCGTGTATAAAACATAGAAATTAAATACACTCAGCCATTCATAGTTTGTGTCGATCTTCATGATTATTTTATCAATCGTTTTGACGCGCTGAAGCCGTGTAAAACTAACTTACATTCTTGATGTCGTTTGCCTTTTCAAGGCCTCGCTTCATTCCGGCATCAATCTGAAAGCATGCGTGAAACTCCCAGCTGACGAGGATCTCAATGACTGGGTGGCCGTGCACAGTAAGATTAAAATCACAGCTCTCTAATCAGACTGAACATCTTAAAACGTAATCCACCCAGTCTTAAATTACAACTGTGGGAAGTTTACCGACTCCTGTTAACAAAATGGCGCCTGATTACTTTCTTAGCTTCTTGAGATACATGTACAGAGTACGCATTCGTAATGATCTGATTTCATGTAGTTGTACCACTGTTGTAAGATAAGCTGATTTAAATCACTGACGAGCTCCTTTAGATAACAGATGGCGAGGAAGATAAGTTTCAGTTTATCGATTAAAGTGCTTTCTGGATAAATGTATTTAAGATTTTTTGAATTTGATTTTGCCTTGGGGCTGACATATAGCTGTACTGTTGCTGCTGATCAATGTTAGCCCATGGTTAGATTTCTGGTTTTCATTTTTTATTTTATTTTATTTCATTTTATTTTATTTTATGTTTTTGGTTTTCAATATGAAGTTTGATCAATACCTCCTAAAAATAGATGCCCTCTTTCCAGACATGTCCACCCCTGTCAGACTTCAAACATTGTCTTTTTTACTCACATACACTGCCTAAGGGCAACTAAGAGTTTTAATTGATTTTTCCTAGTTAGGGAGCTTAATGTTACTGTAATTTTATGGTGTATCCCTGCAGCTCCCCACCCTGCTCTCTCCCCACTAGGGTAAATCAGTTGGAGATGTAGAGATTTTGGCATTGACATATACATGTACATCATATAACAAACTAGACTTGTTTTCCCTTCCTTATAGAGTAAAACCACTCTTGAAAACAAGTCATTCCACTACAGACAGGGTGCTTAATTTGCAATATAATGTAATTGAATCATGCACAATTTACACTCGTCTGTATCTGTATTTAATGCAGTTGTGGATTTCTTTAACCGCATTAACTTGATATATGGTGCAATTGCTGAAGTCTGCACAGAGGAGAGCTGTCCCACCATGTCTGGAGGAAAGAGGTTTGTTTTAATTAACTATGTATAAGTAGCATTTAATTTTTTTCCTGAGACTAAGCATATCCATTGAAGTACATACCTGATATGCAAGATCCATGTTCTGATTAATAGACTAGCATGCAAAAACATAGCAATAGTAGTGTCTGTCTTTGATGGAGGCCAGGCCTGCAGTCCTACCTCTCCCCCACCCCCCCTCCCCCCCCCTCCCCCCAATTGATACTGTATACCAGTACTTTACTGAAGAGGGGTGGGAGTGATAAGTTAATTATAAAATATTTTTGTGTACAGTATCAACATGTGTTAACTAATGACATTGTGAATACGTTGTTCTTTAAGGTACGAGTATCACTGGTGTGATGGAGACAGATACAAGAAACCAACATCAGTTCCTGCACAAGAGGTATGGAATTATCAAAACTTATTATCCATGATTGTGTGAGTTGCTCAAAATTTTCGCCGAGCCTTGTTTATGCAAGCAACCTCCTCTAAAACCTCTATTACATCTCCATGCTGGTTTTCTGTGGGTATTTTCTTTTTTTTTTTTTTTTTTTTTTTTTTTTTCATCTTTTACTTTGCAAATTCTTTTCTGAGTGATTAGAAAATTTTCACATAGTTTGCAGGTAGGTCTTAGGGGTGAAATATGCTGCTAGTCCAGTCCATGATATCTGTAAGGGTTATTGTCTCTGTCCTTGTTATAAACTAAGGTCACTATAATTGGACATTTCAGTCCCTGCTTAGTTATGACTCCAAGATTACAACACGAAAGGATAGACATGTACATACTCATTGTATGTACATATCCCCTATAATTGGTAATTCTCATTTTAATTTTTTGTTTGTCAGTTCATTTGTCATATTTTGAAGTCACTTAGGATTTCGTCTTTTCTCCCGAAAATTTTTAAAGTTGCTCATCGTGTTATTTTTTTGGTTTGTTTACATTTGGTGTGTTTGTACTTTAACAGTATATCTCCCTGCTGATGGATTGGGTTGAAAGTCAAATTAACAATGAGGACATATTTCCGATTGATAAAGGTACAGATTGGGCATGTTATTATGATATCAAAGGGTCTCTTCAGGAAGCAGCTTGGCCTACAATGTTGGACATGTAACCTGAAGGTGCTGGAGTTAAAATCCTCCTCCCAGCTACTTATGAACTGGAATTCCTAACTGTGTGTTGTGTTTTAATGGAATGTTTGTTTTAACTGCCTAGTCTGAAATGCAATCAACTACTATAAAGACATGTATAAATCAGTAATGTGTAGTTCCAGAAAATATCCATACCTCCCCCACAGAAGGGATTTTTTCTGAGACCCTCCCCCCCCCCCACCCCTCTGGAAATTCCAATTAAACTTGATACATTTCTTTAAATTTTTTGGTCTTAGAGAACCCCCACCCTCCAGGAAATTCCAATCCCTTCTGTGGGGGGAGTATGGATATTTTCTGGTACTGCACAATTTTTATTAATTAGACAGTAACTTAAAATACTGGTAGTCACATTCCATTTTGGTAATGCAGTTAGCATAAAAAATAGCGAATAATTCAGGGATGTTAAGGGCCCATTAACCGATCTTTTTGAGCCATTGCTAGGGAAAATTTAGTCTCATATAACCTCATCATTTTTAGTTAGTTCAGAGTTATTTCATGTGTTTTAACTTTTTCCTGATCAGTAACACTAGTGATGATGTCATCAGGCCACGCCCATGGTCATGTGACTAATAAAGAAAAAAATGCAAAGGCTCCCAGGCAAATTACTTTCCCGGGATTTTTTTCATTGATGTAGTGTTTTAATTTAAATCCTCATTACGCTATGCATCGATTTTGTTTAATTTCTAAAAGGTCAGATTTTGAGAGCATTTCAAAATATTGAAAAATTCGTAATTTTCTGAAAAAAGCATGATTTCGAAAAAGGAATGCATAGCTATGTTGCCAATGTTGGCTTTAATCGAAATTCGTCAAAAAAGGCTGAATTTAATGAAAAACCACGTTTCCTTTAGCATTTAAAGAAACCAGAAGTGCGCCCGATATCTATTGGAAGTTACCCTATCAGTGCGTGCGCAATTTACACTACCAGCACACTTCGGTAAGATCAAACAAAGCCATGCGGAGTTAGTTTTTCTCTTTCTGTTGCTCTTGTTTTTCTGTCTTTCTCTTATTTTGTCTTTGTTTGTACCTTTTTTACTTTGCATTTTGCGAAACACAAAGAAAAACGTGTAAAATGTAAGCGAATTTGCAAGTTTTTGAGTTGTTTTTATTTCCTGCGCTCAGGCTGATGTAAGTCACCGGAAGTGAAATTTCACCTCCTTAGCAATGCGCGCGAGCGCGCACATGAATCGGTTAATGGGCCCTTAAGCTTAGAGAACACTTAGCTTAACTGGCTCAAACAAGCCTACCCAGCTTTTCACACCTTCAAGGCAGCTCCAGTCCAGAGTTTACATTTTAATTAGTCTTTGGTTCTGTGAGAGATTATGGCTGGATTTAAGTTTTCTTTCAGCCAGTGAAATAAGTCCATATGTGGCCCTTAACAACATCCCTGATGACCAGTACTTTGTTTCTTTACCTTTGAATTATTGTGAGCAGAAAGCTACATGTATGTGTAACTATGAGGTCTTTTCATGCATAATTTTCTGCTCTTTTCCTGGCATGACACAATGTAGGTATGCAATGCGTCCAAAAACATAAAGTTGTCTCCCTTTGTTGCATTAATTGCGCCACACATAATTACAGTTACTGTATTAAATACAAGGTAATCAGTTGACCTGTCCTTTTTAATCCTTTTCAGATGTTCCCTTTCCCAAAACATTTCTTCCCACTGCCAAGAAGATCTTAACAAGACTTTTCAGAGTGTTTGTTCATGTTTACATCCATCACTTTGACAAAATACAATCTCTAGGAGCTGTAAGTATCAACCATGAATCCAAGTACTCTTAGAAGCACACTGTAAGAACTTGAAGATAGCTTTGAACAAGATCTTAAAGATTCTTTATTTATTTAATAATTACATGTATCTGTGTGAAGTAAGAAAGTGAAAACTAAGCTTAGTCAGAATATAATTATTACACAATTGGTTTGTCTGTTGATTGGTCCATTTGTTGGTTTTTCATTTTGTTATTTACACCTCCATAACACAGACACTCAGCTTTTCTGTCCCATTTTGTGTCCATATTAAAGATTGGACTGAAATTTTTATGAAGGATGTTAAGATGCGTTTTGATAGAATTTTATTGTTTTGTGTTGCATTCCAGGAAGCACACGTGAACCAGTGTTACAAGCATTTTTATTACTTTGTCACTGAGCTTAACCTTGTTGAGAGGAAAGAGCTTGAGCCCCTTGTAAGTCAGTTATTACAGGTAGTACCTATATGCCTTTGCACCACCCCTTGGTGGCATAATGCAGATCACCTTTCACGGAAAGTTAACTGCATATTTCACACTTCTTGATCCTGCACCTTTTATCTTCCACCCCATCAATTATCAAACAAAAAGTACAAGTTGAGACAATTATGGATGACAAGTAGCTGCATGTACATGTTACTACAAATCACGGTTCATGGCTGTTTAGCAGCAAACTTTTCACAAGGATGAAAGCAGCCACTGTCTTTTCTCATTTCATGCATCAATTCAAATATTTGCAACGATACTTTTTACCACCCTCTCTTCCATTGTTGTTATTCCAGTGACACTACTTCATAGAGCATTTGTTTGGGAGGGAGAGGTGAGATGTGGTGGGGGTTGGAATCTGATCATGATCTGTCAAAAATCTGAGATGGAGGAAATAATACAAGTAAAAGCAGCCAAGTAAACTTAGATGTTTCAATTTTCCAAGAGGGCCTTCGATTCCATCTCATCCCCTTAGGGTTCTAAGGTGTGCATAATCTGGGGCAGATAGAGCATTTTAGAGAAGGGGTTGCGAGATTTTTGAGAAGTGGGTGTGAGAAGGGGATGCGAGATTTCTAAGGGATGCACCGGACCCCCTACAGGGGTCCAGGGCATCCTCATCCTTAAAATTGAGGTCCTCAACTGAACCCCCCCCCCCCCCCCCTGCTGAACCCCTAGATCTGCCCCAGATAATCCTGGCACAACTGGCACAGCTCCCTGTTTTTGAAGAACTTGGGTCTTCCCCTATCAAGACTGTATGCTTGCATAGCAAGATTGAGAAGTGTGTTAATGGAAGTATTTTTTTCCATACAGAAAACAATGACCCAGAAGCTGTGTTGTTGACAGCAGGACTGATATTTGTGATTTCAATGGTAGTTTGTTTGTAAATACATGTAGAATGATCACTCTTTTCCAGTTGTAGCAGTAATTTTGTCTTGCTTGAAATATTTAATGAATTTCGCTCTTATTGTAAAGATGACTTCTTTATATGCATGCATATTTTCATATATAATCTATTATCAATTGATAAATTTATACAGTTTTGGTAGTTGTTTATAAGGAACGAAGAATTATTGAAAAAAAAAAAACCTAACAAACCATAAAGAAATAGCTTTCGTTTAAAAATGTCTAAGCACAAATGGTGAGAGTTTTGTTACCATTTCAATGTTTTTATAAAAGAGAATTTTGTCATGATTTTTCAAATTGTGGCTGAACTGCCAATGGAACCTTGTCAATGGTAGTTTAAATGAATAAAACTTCTCTCCATTTCTATTTAAGGAAGCTCACGTTATTGTTGTAGATTTAATTATAGAAACACTCCATGATTGAAAAATAAATGGGAACGGTTTTCAAACTGGATACCTAACTTTATCTATTAATTAATTTTTTTTTTTCTTCTGCTCTGCGCATGGTGCAGATGCACTGGTCTTTTTTTTCAGTGAAATCGAACCGCTAGTATTTTCACCCGGAACACTGACGGGAAGGGAGAGGAGGGAGACTGGAAAAGAGCTCCCTCCCCCCCTCACAACAACCCTACCCCGTTTACTGATAGGTTAAATGAGGCGCGCTTTCATTTCAACCAAAAAGTTCCGGAAATTCAGTGATAAAAATCAAATGGAATAGAAATTCCCGGTAACAAATATCGGAAGCTCCCAGCGGTTGTCCTCTTTGCCGGAAATTGTGCAAGAAGCTGTTCCACTCGCTACTGAAAATTTTCGAAATGCAACTCGGAAATTTTGGTCGAATGGAAAGCGTCGGAAGATAATAACGACAATGCATAGAGTTGACAAAAATCACGCAGCACGCGAGCGCAGATCAGAGTCTAGCCGACACCTACGAAAATTAGGACTGGGTTTTTCACAAACCATTAACACATCATTAAAGGATGTTTATTTCTGTGTCTTCACGCAGTTGATTCCTCTTTTAATCCATTGACCACGAGACTGCATGCAAAATCCGCTAAATCACTCTTATGATCTCTTGCGTAAGGCGAATGCTCATGTTTGTATATGTAATACAAAAAGGACTAAATGCAGCCCAATTTGGAAAGAGGAAAGGTCTGGATGAAAAAATCTGAGGACTGCAAAATTTGGCAGTTAGAGGAGTTTTTTTTTTACTTCAGTTATTTCCAATTTGGACGAATGAAGTTGTCCAGATCTTACCTGGTAAATTATACTGCATCCAGAACTGCAGGGGCGGATTTACGGAAGGTAGATTAGGTGGCTAGCCACCCCGCATTTGGAGAAAGACTGTGAGAAAGACTGTGAGTATTATGGCAGAAATAAAAGCACCTCCCTGGACAGGTACCTCATTGTCATTACAAGTAACTTTATTCTAGCTAAAATAGCGATAAAAATACGTCATTCTCTAACGGTTACAACAGTTAGCAAGAGTAACGAGAGTCCGCACGCATGCTCAATTGATCCTGCAACCGCAAGGTACCAGCCACTTCCCCTTGAAAATTCCTGGATTCGTTCCTGAACTGTCCAGTTAACTATTAATTTGGGCAGTATCCAAATTAACAATTAAATTGTACAGTTTGTAAAATTAACAAAAAGCCTTGCATGGGATTTTGGCTGAAAATATAATAAGTTTCTTTATTTTTATCTAGCATGTGTTTGGCATCAACGAACTCGATGACGTTCTTTCGGCGGAAACTCGCCTTTGCGCAAACTGTAGCGCATAATAGACTAGATTCCAAGTAACAAAATATCAATCACAGTTCTTACAAAATGCCACTTGTTGAGGCTTGTAATCTCGACATGGACACAAGCGAATGCGTGCTGGATCTTTAGCTACACAACTGAATAAAAGCGGCATTGCTTGAAATGTACATGACTGGTCAGCGGGATTGTATGAAGGCGCATGAAGAGTTTCCTCCTTGGCTTGTTTTCCACAGGATACTCCCAACCTGTGCAAGAGGAATGAAACAGCTACATGTAATGGAGTGGCTTCCAGCGTCACTTAAAAGCATGGAATAGCAAAGGAATGTTCCAACATAAACCAGGAGCCTGCATAAACCCATAGTGCATATTAAGTGCCACAAGTGGACCAATAATTGTGTTTTAATTAACTGACTTTTTTGAAAGTTTACTTTTCTTGGGTTCTTGGGCCATGATTAAATCTTTCCATATTTTCGTAACGGGGCTTATGATCCTGGAACTAGGCTAATGCAGATTTTGGTTTCCAGTGATTTGTTCTAACGCGCTTAATAGCCTCATTAAGACAATGGTAACGAAACGTAGCCAAACAGAAAGTTTAATGAGCAATGAAACTTAATAGTCTTTTCTAGGGCGTTACGTGAGAGACGGCAGCGAACAAAGAAGAGAGAGACTTAGTGCAAGGAGCGAACAAACGTGGCGCTACCCCCCCCCCCCTTCCCCCATTTTTTTGGGCCCCGTTTTTCGCGTTGCGCGCCAACTAACTTTGCAAATTGTAAACAACTACGGATGGGCCAAACTTTTATCTCAAAATGAGAACCACAACGGGTATCATTTCAAATTTCTATTGCACTTAGAACTGATGGATATCTTTACATATTCATGTAAAGGATTTTTCGGACACCAATAGACCTTTCGACATTGTCCTCGGCATCACCACGCTTGCATGACAATTACTAAGAAACACACCACTTACTTTTGGAACTCCTCTGCTGAATTAATGTAATTGAAAAAGGATGGCTCACAAATAAAGCCTGAAAGATGTAAATACTATTTTAATGAACAAGCGATTACAAAAAAAAAAAGATTTAAAGAAAGAGAAACCTGACTGAATTTCATCATACCACTTTTCCCGCATGCGTCTTTACACGAGTCGCCATTTGAACCTAATGTTAAGTGCATTTCTTTCAACGGTGGCCATTGCTCTCCATGTTCGCAAAAATCCTAGAAAAAAAAAAACATAAATGGTATATTAGCTTCATAAAATCCACCTTTGATCTGTAACTAGTAGTTGAATTTTAAACTCTTTCCTATTAACGCCCTTAAATTCAGACAGATCTGTCGGGAAACGAAAATAATTCGTAAAAATTTCCGTTTCATCCGATCACCGCAAAATTTGGCTGAAAGACTGGGAAGGAAATTATCATTCTCTCTGCATATTTTGGGGGAACATACTTTAATTCTAGGTATATAAGCAAAGTGAACAGTTACTTTACATTTCAAAATCATGCAAGTTTTGGCCACTGTCTTTGGTGGAAACAAACCAAACCGGGAGCAGCTGTAACTTGATTGCGCTGCAGTTTGGGACGAAATAGCATATGGTTACGAATGACTGTTTCTTTCTCGTACATATACATACAACATAATTTTCAGGGTCGGAGTATTTCTAAAGTGCCCTAAATGGTTAAAGGTCCTCACCGGCGCTTTATGCAGATTTCTCTAGCATAAATAAAGCGAATGGGACAACAAGGCAGCTAGGGTACTGTGTAGTCACCCCTGGACCTATCAGCTCCACTCCCGGATGGACTTGAATGGAGACTGAGTCATTATCCAAGTGTCTTGCCTAAGATCACAACACAGCTACCTCCTCCTCCTCCCCTCCCCTCCCCCCGGATGCCGTGATCGATCCAGAGTCAAACACGCTAACCCTTGGAATACTTCACCTGTTGCTTATTGTTGTTTCGAAGAACCACAAATTTTCATATTGAGTCTTAACCCGTTTGAAGAAAAAATTACCAGCTGTGTCACCCAATTGCTTCTTTCAATAGGGCCACTATGTAAACTACTGGGCCACCAGTAGTCAATTAATGTTGACCCTCGTAAAATAAAGTCTTCTTCTTCACGCATTAGGTTAAGTTTATAATGTACTTTAATTTGCAAGTACTCTCTCCTTATTACCAATTGAATATGATAATTACACCAGCTGTCATACTAACCAGCTTCTCTGTAAAGATGTTGACCCGTTCTAGCATGCCTTTTGGAGTCCATTCATACGGAAGAAATGGCTTTACCGCCTAAAATAACGGGAAGAAATGTATGAAATGACTCGATTACTTGCTGGTCAAATTAGAATAGACAACTCGCGCGCACGAATGCGGGTGCAGTGGAGGGTTTACGTAGAGTGATATGTGAAAATTCTATCAAAATTGCACAAGTTCTTAGCTTAGGCGAGTGCAATCATTATTTGAAAGAATCTTCAAATATGATCGTTCACGAGTACATGCAGTGCAAATTCTCAACCTCTCAATCTTTCATATGATAACTCATGATCGATTATTATATGAGCAAGATAATTACACACGCGCTCGCTTAAATTTGCAATAGCACTTTAAAAGACATGCGACCGTGGCAATCAGAAATCCCGAACGCACGTAAAATTCTAGAGTGTCAAGGCTTATCACTCGCTTCGCGAGTGTCTTACCGTGATGAGTTTGGCGCACACTCGAGTGCCCTCACACTCGACTTAAATCCTGAAAAAATGTTTAATTACTCGTGTAGTGCACGATCCTGAATATGCATGGCTTCATTGTAGCTTCTCACTGGCTAATTTGAGGATACTATAGCCCTCGTACCCCCCCCCCCCCTCCCCTCTCTGGGGGCAGGGGGATTCTCCCGGAAAAATTGGGTGAGAGTGTGCGCGCTTTTCAACCCTTTTACCCTTTTTAAGACCAAAATCTGCGATTTTCCCTACTCTGTTTATGACCTGACCAAACATTCGTTACCCTATTTAGGACCTGACCCTTAAATTAATACCCTGTTTCAGACCTGCTTATAATAGACTGTTTTCGATATATTAAAATTCAGCTTGGCGACGAGACATTCCAAAGATTTCTTTTTGATCAGTTTTTTTAGAACGAGACTAAAGAAAGCTGCAATTAAGTTTATTCGTTACCTCTGATGACAATATTTCTTTCACTGTAGATTCCACTAATTCAAGATTATTGACATCAATGGTATATACATGCGGCTTGCCAATGAATGTTTCCATATATGGGTGCTGTGACGTCAACTAGAGTGGAAAATGGCGAAAATGACATATGTCGCAGAAGGAACAAGCACTGGTTTATGTGGATACGACAATTTAAAACAATAATAGTAATAAACATAATAATGATAATGATAATGATAATGATAATAATAAAACAATAGCCGTCATGAAGGCAATCCCTCTGCAGTAGCTGTGGAAGATAATGCCCCCGTGGCGAGTGATGAGGTAGCTGTCCACAATGATAAAGAACAACTAAATGATCCCAACGTGCCGGAGACCCCTCAACACACCAATGATGGAGATGCTTGTTCCTTCCTTTCTGCTAGTAATCCAGCAGACTTATGACTGCCCTAGGCTCACGGATTGAACTCGGCACCATAAGTTAAAAGCGGCAAGACTTTAAGGATTTATAATAATAATAATAATAATAATAATAATAATAATAATAATAGCAATAATAATAATAATAATAATAATAATAGCTGGTTTAAGATTAAAAAAGATTATGTAAAGATGAAAGTACCAACCTTCCGATAAGTTGGCTTTCCTTCGAAAAAGCCTGAGTTTTTTCGACTAAGCGGAGGATCTAACTGCCAAAAAGATGAAATATACACTGTTAAGTATGTGAAACGCATAATATGCTTTAGGTTTCAGCATAGCGCAGTGCAGCATACCATACGATTTTGTTGCACCACCGTCAACCCCTCCCCTGGATCCTCCTCTATTTATAATGTATATATAGGAGAATTACATTGATGTAAGAGTTAATGGAGGCCGGTTTTCACTGGTTGGTGGCTTTTCTCAGTCCTCTTAAAACTTTAACCATCCCAGCTTTTTGTGGCGTTTCTCCGGCCGATATACCAATAGGTCCTCATAAGCTTACCTTGGGATTAATAAAAACACATCCTTGGGAAATAGCTTCGAGTGGTGCCGGCCCTTCATAGGGCTCTCCAAGGCCAATAAATATCTGCCAATTAATACAAAACACGGTACAATTCATTAGAGGTCCAGGAGTCGTAAGGGAACCACTGATCGATAATTTCTCTTGAGCATAGTGGCAATGACGAAAAGAAATAACAAATTATAATAAAATAAGTTCTTAAAAACGAATTATACATAAGATCGATAGGCGCAGTCCATACTGGTTTCCGCCGTTTTCAGATTTATTTTCAAAACGACTTCAGTTAGAAACCCAGGAAAAGGGCCTTTAAGGAGCTAAAATTCAGAACATTTCTCCGGCCTACTCTAGAAACGTGCACCTTCGGGCTCGTTATTTCGGAAAATTGACACCGTTTATCCTAGATCCGTGCTTTTTGCTCTTTACAGTCTTGTTCATACTACGGAAATCACTGAATCGTGGAAATGTATACGGGCTCGACTTTTTGTACAGCGACCACTCCTACTTTGTTTTGCTGACATGCGTGGTGAATATTAGTTCTCAAGGTCTCGCTGACCTGACTCACAGTCATCGACAACTAACACTCTTATGTGCGGAATATGCTCGCTTTGGACACAATTAGTTGTGGATAACATTTAGTTCTCTGTGACAAATAGAGTAGAAATATTGCTAGACATCACTTTATGCTACACAAACCGGGATAAGCACCGGCCTGATGGGTCACTTGGCTCGTATGCCTTCTTTACCTTCTTTTTACAAATATTCAGTCAACAACTAATGTCTAGTCTTAGGAAGCTAAACCAAACTTGCACATTTTGTGGTGTGCTATCATTAACTTAAAAACCGCTGATTGTGTGCATGCGCGTACTGCATGAAGCAACGCCATCACTATTGATCCCACAATACCTTGCTTCTTCTCAGCAGTTGCTGAAGATCGCCTGCCTTCATTACTCCATGATTAATGACGTAATCCGGCACATGATCTTGGACGTCTTTCTGTTGTTCCTGTAAAATGGGCATGAAGCTATTTTAGTATCAGCTGCAAAGTTGAACATTCGAACGTTCAGGATAACTTTTTCAAGTTGTTCTGGTAAAAACCTTTCTTACATAAATATTAAATATCAATCAGTTTAGTCGACTCGTAATTTCAGGTTTGTCCTAAGGATTTAAAACTGGTCTGGAGATAATCTAACACAACTGTACTTAATTTGTTCTTTAGTGTCCAAGGAAAGAAAGGAAAAAGGAACTATTCACTAGACCAAGTAGTCTCTGCGCTTTACTAGACGTGAAAATAAACAACGAGAGACCCGTAACTTACTTCTGTTTCATTTCCAATGGTGCCGTGTATCTCCAAGTATTTGCTAAGAGTATCGATGTAGTTTCTTCTATCCTGTGGTAATCAAAATTGAAAGATAGCTATGTTTACTTACTCTAGAAATTTACAATGTAAATATAACTTATATTACTTCTTATAAAGGGGTCCTGAAAGGAAGAATCTCTTCCCTTGGGTTAGAAATTGGAAACGAAATGCAGTTTTTGCCAATTGAATCTTGTAGTCTTTCAATAAAGGCAGGAGGGGATCCCCTCTAGCTTCGTTTTCTATTATTTAATAAATTTATGCAGGCAATTTTAAAGCCTTCTACGCGGACATACTTTCGTAATACAGAGTGAGATTGTTTGCTTACTCCCAGTTCTGATCAAACATAAATTTTTCGGCGAAAAAATATATTGCAATACTTTACAGGCCGTATATGAAATTATATGCTACTAGTCTTAACTGCTCCTGATATCAAATTGTTTTACACAGAAACACTTGACGTGGAGGTCGACAGACAAAACTACCAAAAACGAACAAGTTAACAAAAAGAGACAAGAAATATTTTGCTCACAAATAAAAACAAAGCATCTTTGGCGTACAACAAACCGATTGGTTTATCGGCTGGTTTCTTTGTATCGTTAAGCGAGGCTCCTTGGCTCGTTTCCATGGCAACTACCTTGTCGATAGCAAATCCAAGGAAGAGATTGTCAGGGCTGTGAGCTGAAGCAACAGAGAAAGAAAAAAAATCAAAGTTGTTCTTAACTCAGAGAGCGAATTAATGTCAAGGGGTTGTGTGAATGACTAGGCAGCCCACATATGCGAGTTGTGCGGGTGTTCACTAAGCAGTCAGGATCCACCACTGTGCCCTCCTACGTGGAACGAGAGGAACACTTGGAGAGTGAAATGTCTCGTACGAAGAAACTTTATGACATGTCGACCAGGCCGGTGTTAATAAATCTTAATGTAGCATTTAGCTTTCTTAAACAGTATCTTACGGAACATGGTTAGCATCTGTCGCAGTTGAATATCAAGGTTTCCAAAATCGGCCCCTTCTGATGGGTACTCGGCGTAATTAAATTCAGCCTCTGTACCGAATGAGTCCAAAATCCGTAAACTACATCTAAAAAGAGATAATGAGAACGATACCATTAGCTTTCTCCTCATCTTCTCCCACCTCCCAGACTGCAAGGAAAATGAGGAGAAAAACGAAGGAGGGAAAACAAGCGATAGCCGTTTGTTTTTTCCGGGCACGATAGATCGATTTCGTTCCCTCTTTTCTCGGCACTCTAAACACCCGAACGGAACTTTCCTTGTGAGGTTGCCAAAATTGACCGGCCAACTGGGGGACGGAAATTAAAGTGGGAAATCCACGGGAGGCAGGGGAGGAGGGACGGGAACATGGAAGAATTCCTAAGATAGCGGAAACCTGGAGAAATAGCATCAAAAAAAATTAACGATATTTTGTAATGTTTAGCAAGATAAAGAGCATAATTAACGAGGAGCGATCCTCGGGTAGCTAAAGACAGGAAAATCAGAGCTTCAGAAAATCAAATTAACAAAATCCACGATTTACCAAGTTTTTCATTCGTCTGTCCTCCCCGGGGGGACTCCCATATCAAAAGCACGGGGGTACTCGTCGGAAATTTTGAAAAAAAAAATCCAAATAGGTACCAAGATTCTGTATGGTGGGCGTGGCTTGAAATTAGTTCCCACCCCTAATAAGTACCAAGGTACCAAGATTTTTTTTCTTAGGTTATTTTTTAGAACATTTTCAATTCGATATCCAATTTTTATGAGAACGCTATTACCTTTTTAAGCTTTTTAATTTTTTTAAACATTTTAGCGTATCTTTTAAAGTAGTTAGTTTTTTATAGATATATATTATTTATACATACTCTTTTTATTTTACGTTATACAGGGCCCCCGTTGATACCAGTCCTGCGACTGAAGGGGTCACCCTGTTTAAATATCGATTATTATTATTATTATTATTATTATTATTACCAATTCTAAAAAAACACATTATCTCCTGTGACATTATTTTTGGCTCAATAACCTAAAAGGTATCGCAAAAGTTCCCACTGTGGACCTTTTGGGGCTTCAATCAATCAATTTAATCTTTATTTAACATCCTCTGAGGTACCGACCGCTTTTTAACCCCTCAAAGGTATGACGAACACTTCGGTCCTTTTTATCTGGGAATTCCCCTCGGGCTGTCCTTAGTGTCGCTGATCGTAACGATTAGAAATTTCGTTAACATCGTCAATTAGCGATGTCAAAGTAGCCGTGGATCCATGTGGCATGGTTAGCCGAGTGGATCTGCTGATTTAATGTTCTGTTCCTGTTCTGTACCTGTATTGTGACAACATGGGACCCAGGTCAACCTGAAGATCGAAGGTGCCGAGGTAGTCAGTATAAAGGAGATCAAAAGGTTTTCGTTCCGTTCGCCTTGCACAGGTGTTGTCGGGTGTTTCAACTAACGTTCTGGTGAGAAAATATATGTAAGTGATATAGTTAAAAACTGTAAATACAGTGGAGCCCCTATAATTAAGCGGCCACCTATTAAACGGCCAGTAAAATAATCAAAGTCCCGACGAGGGCTTTTCTACTGTTTTTACCTCTATTAAGCGGGCAGGCCCCTTTAAGCGGCCTTCATCCATTTGCCCGAGGATGGCCGTTTAATAGGGGTTGAACAGTACGTAATTATATTTCTCGTGTACCTTTTATTTTAGCGAGAAGCGGAAACAAACCCTTCGCTTGCAATGAATTTTCGCTCAGATTTCTTTCTCCTCTCTCGCTGTTTTACCACTTCTCTAGCCGAGAGAAAGAAGAAACGACTTTCAATTCACCAAATAACCGTGGAAAGAAAGATGAAAAGACCGCATGCCAAACTAATATAATTCGGACTGTATTATTCTATTGGAATAAATCGTTCGAGATCAGTTGGTTGAATAAGCTTTTTGCGCTCTGTTGGAATAAGAACATTTTCGTTTGGTTCCACTGATTAATTTTTTGAGAGCTTTTTTTTTTAATTGCAATACTACACTTTACGTAAAATTTTACAAAAAACTACTTACATCACTTTCTATCACTACTTACAAATTACAAATTACAATACCAATCAACATTGTTTACAACACTAAAATATAACAAACTTTTTTACAGGAGTTAATTCTAAATACCAACGATATTACTAATAGGGCCAAAAAAAAATAATAATAATAATACAACTAACAGATACAATACTACTACTGCTGCTAACACACTATTCTAACAACTGATGAAAGTAGATATGAGTGGAAAATGCCGGCACTTCTGTTGGAAAGCGTTTTGTGCTCCCGTAATAATTGAAACATGTTTTTCTACTTTTAAATTGCATCTAACCTGATTAACGTATTCTATTAAGGATGGTCGAACATTTTTGCACTTTCAAGAGTAAATGTAAAATCTACCAAGTAGTAAACAATGATTGAATAACAAGGCGTTTTTCTCTCCTTTGAGACCTAGACATTGGCAAAAAGTTAAAACTTGTGAGGCTGGTATTAAATCAACAGAGACGAAAAATTGTTTAACGCTATTCCAAAAGGCTTCTGTGATCGGGAATTCCCAGAAAAGATGAAGCAACGCTTCTTGTGCTGTTTGACAAAAACAACAAAGATTTGATTCCGAAAATTTAATTTTAAATAGAAAAGAGTTTGTAGCTATTTTCCTGTGTAGAAATTTGAAATGGAAGTTCCTTAATTTCGTGCTTAATGTACATATCCTAGGTAGTAGATCAATTGACTCCCAGTCCAAACTTTCCACATCGGCGAGTTCACAGTCTCTAATCCATTTCTTTTGGCTTTTTTCTGGGGGAGTACATTTTTTGGTCATGAGGATTTTGTAAGCTACCTGACTTGGTTTGTTGGACTTAAGCAGTACATTTTCTAGAATTTTTTCTGCTGGCAATGTCAATTTCAGAGATCTAGTAGCACTCCTGATAGCCGAGGATACTCAACAAAATTCAAGGAACGAAACTGGAAAACAAAACTTATCTTTGAAACAACTGTAAGACATATTTCTTGAATCACTTGTCATCAGATCGTTAATTTTCATCACCCCTGCATTAGCCCAGTGTATGAAATATTGTCTTGCCTGCGATTCTGATCATTGAGTTATTCCAAATATGACCAGCACTGAAATTAGCTTGAGAGGCAAAGGAATCCCTACAATTTAAGTCCGTCCACAGTTCAATAAGTTCCTGGATGAAATCATCTTTTAAATGAAGTTTTTTGGCATCTTTTGGTGCCAAATTACCGAGAAAAACTAATTTCCCGCCTACCTTAGATAAATGAAAGTCGAAAAAGCACTTCTATTTAGATTTGCAGTCGTTTGAAATATACGTAAGTATCCATGAAATTTTCAAGGCTTTATTAAATTCTATTATGCCTAGTATCTTCTGTCCTCCATCCTGGTAATCTGCTATCATTTCAGTCCGCTTAATTTTGTCGCCCTTGTTATCCCAAAGAAATTTAAAAAGAAGATTGTTTGTTTCTTTGAGCGATTTTGAACATGACGTTGTTGATGACAGAATATAAACAAATTGTGATGCAGCTAGAGCCTTAATAACTGCAATTTTACCAATTAAAGTTAATCTCTTGTTTCTCAATTATTTAAGATATCCTCTACCTTACGAACCTTCTCTTCGTAATTCTTCTTCTTACTTTCTTCACAATCAATGCAGAACCAAACACCTAAAGCCTTAACCTTGCCATCCACCCATTTCAGATTTTTATCAGAGCATATAATCTGGTTGGATCCTTTCTTGGAGCCGATCCAAAGAGCTTCAGTTTTTTTCAATGTAAGGCGATAGCGGACACCCCTGCCTTACACCTCGACTTAATTCAAAGAAACCCGCTGACCAACCGTTATTTATAACACAGCTTTGAATATCACAATAAAACAAATTGATCGACTTAATTAAAGAAGAGCCAAAACCAAAATGGTGGAGTGTTTACTCAACAAATGCCCATTCGAAGGCTTTCTCAAAGTCAACAAACAGAAGTAACCCGGAAATATTCGTTGATTCTGTGTATGAGATGACCGTAGACATTGTTAATCAAGCAAATGTTTTCTGCAATAGATCGTCCTTTCAAGAAACCCGTTTGGTCGTTGTCTACTAAATTTTGCAAAACAGCCTTGAGACGTGAAGCAATCGCCTTGGATGTAATTTTGTAGTCATAGGTTAATAAAGTTATGGATCTCCAGTTTTTCAGTTCTTGTAGTGCTTTGTCTTTCTTTGGGATAAATGAAATGAGGGTTAAAGCAAACTTACCCTTCTGATGGCTTTTGTTAAGACAACGTATAAGAAAAAAAGAGACATCCTTCGAAAAAAAACTTTATAAAATTCGGCAGGAAGGCCGTCCGTTCCGGGCGATTTACCGGGTTCCATTGTTTTTAGTGCCTCTAAGCATTCTTTTTCAGTCAATAGTCCTTCGCATTTTTGCTTATCAACATCATTAAGGGAAGGGTATTCCTGGCCGAAAAACAAGTTGTCAGAACATGACGTCACCGTGGGTTTTTTTGAGGCGTAAAGCCGACTATAAAAAGAATTGCATTCTTTTAAAATATCTGGGTCGTTTGTAGCATATGAACCGTTGCTCGTCTTAATCTGCGTTATTGATTTCCTCTTACAGTGTCTATTTTCTAAATCCAAGAAATATTTGCTATTTTTCTCACCTTCGTTGTACCATCTGACCGTATATCTAATTATGGCCCCTTTTGTTTTGTTCTGTATAATATTTTCCAATTCGTTTTTCTTGCACTTTATTTGTTCCTTAAGGACATCTTTATTGTTTACGCCCTGTTCTAATTGCTCTTCTATAGGGCGGTTAGTGCACTTTCAATATTGGCCTCTTCATTTTTCATCTTCTTCATTTTGACTTTGGAATATTTCATTGAGGCATCTCGAATTTTAAGTTTTATCATGTCCCACAGTAACACTTCATCGACTTCTTCATCGCTTTCGTACTCACTGGCTGTTCCGGCTACTGTTGACTTGATAGTGTTGACGTAATCAACTTCACTCAAAAGTGCGGAATTTAATTTCCAGAAACCGGGTCATCTGGGATTGGAATTGTAATTGATGTCAATTTTACATAAAGAGTGGTCTGTTTTGTACGCCGGAAGAATATCAGCATTTGAAATTCTTCCAGCGATGCTTAAACTAACCAAAAAGAAATCTAGACGGCAATGCACTTCTGGTCTGTTCCTTCTCCAAGTATATCTTTTTGCGTCGGGGTTTAAATCTCTCCATATGACCGTCAAATCCAAATTGGTCCTGAATATATTTGAGCTCTTTAAGAGAACTCCAGTGTGTCGTTTGTTTCCCACCTGTTTTGTCTTTTGAAACATCCAAAACAAGGTTGAAATCTCCGCCCATAATAATTTCATCACATTTAAAAGGCAGCATCTGTTCACTCACATTTTTAAAGAAAGCTGGATCATCTGTGTTTGGAACATAAATGTTGCAGAGAGTCAAGGTCAGCTCACCAACTTCCAAATCAACAATAATGAATCTGCCCTCTTTATCACAAAGCTGCCTCAAAAGTTTAAAAGAAAAGTTGTTGTTGAAAAGAATGGCGACACCTACCGGCTTTGTTATTCGCCAAACCACTGAATAAAGCTGTATAACCCCACTCAGCAGCCCAAACCCCAGAAGACTTTTCCGTACAATGAGCTTCTTGCAACATGTAAATAGAAATTTTTTTCTTTTTGAGCCAGTGGAATACTTCGCTTCTTTTTTCATTATTAACCAAGCCTCGAACATCGAGCGAAGATATGGTTATTTTAGACATCTAAAAATAAAACAACTTAGGTAAATGTGACTAGATACTCCGATATTTGCATAAGTTATTTGTAAGATCTTAGGCCCTTTCGCGTAACTTACCCAACTAATATAAATAAAAGACAAGAAAAAACGAATAGTTACATAAATTGATGAAAACATAAAAATATACTTAGTTTGGGTCCGGCTTCAGTAAAGGCTCCAGTAAAGACACATGTAAATGATCACGGTTGCGGCAAGTCTGTCTTGAGTTACTCGAGGCACTGTATTTATGCTGTCTCTGGATATTGTACACTTGGTCTTTATCTTATACCATTAATGTACGGTTTATCGTAAACCAGTTTTGTGTCTTGCCCCTCCTTCTTTGCTTCTTTCATCACTTTGACTAAACCCTTCCGTATTTCAACGATCTCTCTCGGAAAATCCTGTGAAATGCCATAATTTGTTTCCGCCACTGTACGGGCACTTGATAGTAGAGAGGCTAAGCATGACGTTAACGGCAGAAGGCAAACGGCAAAGACAACTTCCGATTTTGAGTTCTTTTCTTCTAATCCGCAAATAAAGCTCACAAAAATGGAATAACGTCTCCTACTATTCATTGCAAATACAAATAATTTCACTCTACTGTACACACAGCTGAAGAGAGGCGGCAAAAGTTTCATTTTTGCCGTTTGCCGTAAACGTCATGCTTAACCTCTGTAGTATGCGCTCTTTATCTTTGTGAAAGCTAAAATTTAGCAACGATCGGAAGCGTGGTTTGCTGTCCTCTCTGATCTTACCGAGGTGATGTGCCCGTTCAATTGGTATTTCATTGGTTTCTTCTTCTGCTATTTCTAGGTTTTGTTCCAAGAAGGTATATAGCAGAGTTTCTGTCGTGGCGCTGGATTCTTGTCACACTCCGGGAATGTTGTAGGAAATACGATTGTTCCGTCTGCTATGGCTTTCTAGCTTTATGGCGCATTCCTTCTCAACAATAGCAGCTTGTGTTAATTTATTCACATCTTCGGTGAGCTTTGATAGCGTCTTCTGTTGTGTGTCCGCTCGCTCAGTCAAGGTCGCTATGGACTTATAAGCGAAATCCAGGCTTTCTCTCAAATCAGAATTTTCTTTCTCCATTTTAGGCGCTGTTTTTCCTTGAGCTCTTCGCTTTCCTTTATTCCAGCTAAAGCGAGGTCCAGTTTACTGTTTATTTCTGCGAGCGTCGCCGCCATGTTGTTGGGCGGATTCGATTCTTCTGAATTTAAAGGTTCATCATCTGTCTGAGAGCCTCGCGTCGTTCTTCTTTTTTTGCGAGTTTCTTAACTTGTTTCCGCGTCGTTTCCCTCTTTATCTGGCATTGTGTCTAAACGTATAGAGCCGTCTTTCTACGCCATATTGATGTAGTGGTCACAGAGCTCAAAATTAACGTCCGCACACCTCGACAGCTCTTCCCCAAAAACCAGGGCTTATGCATTATAAATACATAAAGCCCTCCAAGTCAGGAGAAATCTTGTGACTCAGTGACAGACCCTTTGTTGGGCGTATCGTTTCATATCGTGTTGTCTGCGTTCTTATTTTCTAAACCGTTTACTACTACGATACTTTTTCAATCAGGGTTAATCAATATTCAACATCTTTTTTCCCAAGGAAGATTGCGCGCGATTGCGCGCAATGTCTATAAACTATTCTTATCTGCTATCTAGTCATCCCATGCATATTGTTTTACTTTATAATTGCCCTCATAGCAACAGGCTATGAAAATATGTATTCTCTTTGTCTGAAAAAAAAAAAAACGTTTTTAAACATCATTCCATGACAATTTAATTGAAAATACCTTGAAAGACAAAGTCTCCGTCCGCTCAACGTTGCAGAAATTTGAAAACGGCGCTTTCACTCTAAAGACGCATCAAATGTTTTCCATCCACACTAAGCCAGAGAAATTAAACGCAACAATCACCAGAGTCATTTTGGATTTGTGTTTGAGGAAACCTCGAGCAGGGAAATCACATTTTTATCGTGATGTCATCGTTTTACGGAAAGCTCCGTTTTCAAAATGTTCTCCGTCCTCACTAGAATGCCAAGCCGGCGTTTCAAATTCCTCCGCTTTGAAGAGCGTTTTCGAAAAGCTTTGTTTTCGTGACGGATTAGTGTGGACGGTTGACTTAACCGTAGAAATAAAGCTGCGTTTTCATATTAATTTCTCCAAAGTTGCATGGACGGATCAAAGTCTTGCGTACCCGTTGATGAATTCTTGCTCGGAAGATAAAGTGATATTATGTCCAAGGATGTAAGAAGAAGCGATCAGATCGCTCCATTGAACCATCTCCCCCAGCGGCAAGCCGGAGTAAGCTCTCTCCAACCAATGTTCGTGATAAGCAAACGCTCCCATGTAAAAAAGTATCTGTGACGATTAGTACAAACAAAATATCAGCCGAACGAGCAGAGCGAGACTTAAGAGTTAGCTACAAATATCAAACAATAGGATTTAACACACAACTCGGGAAAAAATATTTGGTCTCATAATTTGACATTCCGAGTGGAAGTATCCTCATACAGTACTTTCACTTTGTATTTCAGCGTCACAGACTGCCCTGATAAGCACTTTTTATTAGCTCGAGTGACGTAAGCAGACCAAAGTAACTAACGCGCGTATTTGCTTTGTTCTTTGCATTTCACGCTAAGCAATTGGCATAAAAAACTCGCGTCACTTTGTCACCCAGTCAGAAGGAAAACCGAAACCAGTCTAATGCGCTCTTGTACGTTTACGATGCAAAATGATAGCAATTATTCCCATGAAACCTTGCGAAAATACAAAACAGTGGAAAACTCTGATCTCTGGGAAATCATTTGGTCTCTGATTAGCAAGCATTGTAAACTGAAGCTTTTATGTAGAGTTTACGTTACCTTTTTTAACTTACGTTTTTAACTCGACGATTCCTAAAAGCTGATTTTTCTGTTTCAAGTTGCTTTGCTGCTAGCTTCCAGTCTGGCCAAAGTCTTGTAATACGATCTCTCATCCACTGGTATTTGCTGTGGTTCATTTTTTTGAACAACTCGCTAAGATCTTCTCTCACAATTGCCTGCGAAGATAAGATCGGAACACTTTCAGAAGCAACTTTAATTTTAATTAAAGTTGGATGGAAGCTTGCTTGTTCAACTTCACTTGTTTCCACTTTTTCGACTTGTTACGTCAAAAAAGGAAAAGCAAAACAAAACAAAACAGACAGACAAACGAACCATAAAACTTAAACCTTAAAATCGTCATAAACCCGGGTGAAGTAAATAGCCATCTTTGTGTTAGAGACGTCGCATGCCATATTAGTTTTTGTATAATGAGAAAAAAATGGATTCGTTATGTCTGTGATAAGAGAGTCTCTCCAGAGATGTATCACAGTGTTGCTTCTTGGTTTCTGTTAAAACACTAGTTCGTATAGTGTGATCGTCCGGGTGAGGATAGTTCTGAACAGAACTGTTGATGGTGACCGACGTTTCGACAACCTGAGCGGAAGTCATCTTCAGAGTCAAGTGAATATTGTTATAAATCTGATCCGTTGAAAGCTTACTGAGTTTCGCCATGATGGTATTGGCTAGAAGATTCGTGTAAAGTTTGTCAGCAGTCATTGGTCGTTCCAATAAGTTCGATCGGTCTGATAATTAAAGTGTCGATTTCGTCTACTAATGTTGGCGTTGTGGCGTTCAAGTTACTACTTTTGGATTTAGCTTAAGTCAGCCATACCAGTTCTGTCGAGTGCTGTGCATCGACAGATGAGTAAAGATGTCTTCTCCATGGTAACAAAGGACACCACTTTTCCACCTGAAGAATATGAAATAATATAAAGCGAATAATTCTTTAAAAGTGGGGTATCATTAGAAAGCAACCTTATTTAGGTTACCACGAACTGTTCATATGTCAGTGACACACGTCCTTGTAAAAGCGTCAAGCATGATGGTAAATACATATTTTCCTCTTTAGACATGCTGTATTTATAATGTGCTGTATTTACCTCACTAAAGAATATGAGCAAGCTACAGTCGTCTCTGGGATCAATTCCATGACGGTCCACGTAACATTTTCGGTCAGAAGACCACATGAGCCTCATCCACTGAAAAAATTTTAAAAAAAACTAAACAATTACAATTTAAACGATTAACTGTTTTGTGGGTAGCAGGAGGCTTGTTATTTTAACTAATAGGTTAGTAGGGGTGTAGCTTCAGCAGTTAAGTTGGACGCGCACGATGAATAACACTTACGGCAGCGCGCACTTCCGCAACAAATTTTGCACACGCAACATTGCTAATGTTTTTTGAATTGCTCCGTAGGGTCATCATTGAATTTTAAATGCCCAAACAAATATAATTTTTTTTACTGTTTTTATGGCTTTGTTTCTGATTTTCTTGAATTTCCTTCAGTGAAATCTTCCAACATTTTTACAACATATCGCTTCCAGGGGGATACCAATTTTAAACACGAAAAAAGTAGGGTAAAGGCAGCTTTTTCGATTTTTTCAATTTTATGTCTTTTACTGCTTCAAAAAACCTGGTCTTATAGATTTCCCAGCAAAGCGAGCTCCGACTAAAGTAAAAGATTTATTATCAATCTGCCAAATTTATCGGGATTTCACCGAAGGAAACGCAAGAAAATTCACTGTCAGTTTTGCTTTTTGTGCTCATGTTGACGTCATAAAATATTCAAAAACGCTGACGGTTTCCTTCGAGCGCGTGCAGATTACTTGAGCTTTCGTCCTCAGCGCGCGCGCGATCGTAAAACTATAGGGAGCCACCTTAAGCTGATTTACGCGCAGTTACTATAGTTTGTAGCCTTAAGAATACTATTTTAGTTGTTGGAAGTTTCTTTAAATGTGTATTCAGTTATTTAAGGCTTTTTCCGCGCGTATTTGTTACGCGTGCACGCTACTTTTGTTTCTAAATCTTTCACGTAAGTTCTAGTTCTAGGTTTTTCATTAGCAAGATCAATTGACGCAGGATCTTTCAATTTACCGCAAGAGCATAAGTTTCTCCAAGTCTATTATTAAACATTCGTTGTTATTGTTATTATTGTTTATCCTTGTTCTGGTGATTAAGGCAGCGCCAAGTTCTCGCGGGTGTTTATAAAGGTTTTAAGAATTTAAATAAACAGCAGTTTGGGAACGTTGAACTTAATCACTGGAGCAATAAGGGGTCAGGTTGATAGCCGAGTTAGTACATTGGCAAGCATAGGTTGAACATATGAAAATAGGTTACTAGCTATGTAGGTAGGTCAGGCTGGGTAGGTAAGTACATGTAGGGAGGTATAGTGTGGGTAGTATGCATAGGAACGTGTGCGGATAAGTAGATAGGAGTCGGCAGGTAGTTAAGAAGGTTGGTAAGTGAGGATTAGTAGCAGGGTGGGTTGGGTAGGTAAGTAGATAGGTAGGCAGGAGGTAAGTAGGTATAGGTAGGTAGGAAGGTAACCAGCAGGCTGGTAGGTAGAAAAGTAAAGGACATTTATCTCCTGAGTTTTTAAACTCTGCACAGTCTTCCATCTCTCGCTAGACTAAGCAGCACTTATTACTTCATTCTTTAGTTTACCTCGACCTTGTATTTACATAGTGGATATAACCAGTCGCCAGGAATGGTACAGTTTTTTACCCGCGGAGCGTGGAATAGTCTCTCGTGTAGCGATACACCCAGTTCGTTAGCTGTTTCTTTTGTTTCAAAACTCCACAATTCTGCAAGCCAAACAGAGGAATATTAATAATGTGTTATCGTCTGTCCAATGGTCTATCTTTAGATTTGAGTTCCAATGAA
The DNA here is from genome assembly GCF_964199315.1 of Orbicella franksi. Classification (NCBI taxonomy): domain Eukaryota; kingdom Metazoa; phylum Cnidaria; class Anthozoa; order Scleractinia; family Merulinidae; genus Orbicella; species Orbicella franksi. The sequence continues at coordinate 26,381,459 of NC_138154.1, forward strand.
CCTTGGTAAAAATTATTTTGTTTATTTGATGGTCCATTTGACACTAAATGAAGTGACCTGTGTCGAGGGTAACGGTAAATTTTCAGTTTCCCAAAAATCAATTTTATTTCTTGAGGCGAAGCAGATAGAAGCCGGCCGGATATTCGAGAGAAATAACCGTTTTCCACTGGTAAAGACACCACGGATGTTTGCCATTATGCCAGACCGACCGGTCAGAGACCAGCGGGACTAACCGAGAAAATTGGAAGGACATTTTCCAATCAAACCGGGCCAGCCAAGAGGAATGGCTCTTACCATGTTTTATTCCTTTTTCGAATTCTCTACATAAGTGAAGAGAAGTAGGGCAATGAACAGGTTCCTTTGGGGTGATCTGAATCAGGATCAGTGATCCAAGATCACTCGGATCATGGTGCATAAAAGGAACCGACGAATCCACTCTGGTTACACGACGGATTCATCGGTTCCTTTGATGAACTATGATCCGAATGATCTTGGATCACTGATCCTGATTCAGATCACCCCAAAGGAACGCACCCAAATAAATCTACCTATTTTCACGAATTTACGTTATCAATAAGTGAAAATCACTTTATAAACACCGACTTTAATCACCTCCAAATTTTATCTGGATGGACTACTCCGGGACAATTGGCACCGCACGTGTAAACCAGCTGGGATTTCAGTGCGATTCTAATGTGATATATCGCCGCGATATCGCAGGAGTTTCGAACGTGCTCGAAGCCTGACCCAGTTTCGCGACGTTTGGCTATTAAAAAGGTAACAACCATGACCCAGGAGGGACCCCTCGGAAGGTTCTTTTTTCTGCGACGCGAGACTGAACATAGCCTACGGACGCAGACGTATTTCCGGCTGTCACTTGGTTCCGCCGAAAAATAACGTCTGCGAACCCGAGCCAGGGAAAGATTTCTGTGACGTAATGACTTTTGTTTCTCCTTGGCCAATCAGATTCCATGATAGAATAAAACTCGAGTGCTCCTCGCAGCGAATACCTCGCGCAGTGGCTCTGGGGTTATTTGAGCTAAACTGTGATTGGCTAAGAATTTCTACGTCACAGAAATCGTTTTCTGGCTCGGGTTCGCAGACGTTATTTTTCGGTGGAACCAAGTGACAGCCGGAAATACGTCTGCGTTCGCAGGCTAGACTGAACAAGGACAAAGACCGACCTAGAAACAGCCGTGGATCGTTCAAGAAGAACTAATACTTCTAATTGGGATGAGGTAAAAATGCCCTTGCTCGTGCCAGAAGAGCTCGAATGATTACAAGAGGAGCTATGGAGGAGAATCGGGGAAGCCATGAAGGGCAATGGGGGAGACTTTCACTGGTATGTCTTCATTAAACACTGACAATAGCAATGGCAATGCACAAACAAGCAACAGAAACGTTCCTCTTCATCCATGTGGTACAGTTTACTAAGTAGTGCAGCAAAGCAAAAAAAAAAAAAAGAAAAAGAAAAAACCGAAGGAAAACCCATTTATCACGACGCCATTTTGTAACCAAAGCTTGCGCCCCTACTCTGTAGCGAAACGGCTGCGCAAAGTTACCGTTTTTTGGACGGCGCGACGAAAAATTGTATTAAAATGCACGACAAAAAATGGCCTGTGTAAACGGACCTTTAGTAAAATTGCCTTACATAAGGCGCAACCTAAAATCATCTTACTGGCCGAGTCTGCGATGTTGCTTGATTTTTATGCATATGTGCCAGTGAAACCAGACTTTATAAGACAAGAAAATTCTAGCCAAACAATAATGCCGATTGTCTGCAATATTTCCGGTATTCAACGATACCTATTTCACCATTCTCACTCCTGGCTTTAAAGAAAACGAACTGGATCAGAGCTCGACTGCGGATCGTTAGGACAGTGAAATATTTTAAGGAGGTTGTGTGTAGATCCTATGTGTGCAAAATAAATGTAAACAAATCTTGCAAATTTCAAGACAGCAGATTAACAGCAAGGGAAGCTAGGGCCGGGTTGTTCCGGAAGAGCCCGATTAAGCTAACCCAGAATTATTAGCGAGAGTTTTGATTTCAATTTTGTAACTTTTCGTTCTGTTTATATTGTCTGTCCTTCAGTTTTGTGTTTGAATAATCTCAAACTACATAAAACATAAGTAGTAAAAAACATTTTTATACAAGAGGACAAAGACAAGAAATGATCATATTTACAGTTATATCTTTAAAAAGTTAAAAGCACCGCATGAACAACACAAAACCGTGAAATCAATATTGAAACAAAATTATCAAAATAAAAGCTGCGCGCTTTTGCATTTCATTTACGAAATATGCTATGATTAGTGCTGGATTCTAAAGGTCATAAATAATTTTATGCCTCTTCAAATGATTTTTCTATTATTAATGCTTAGTTTAAACCATTGAACGAGTAAAATTAATGGAAGACATTTTTGAAAAGAACAAAGCTAACGAAATCAAATTCATACGCCTGCCATTGACTCGGTTGTCACCAACCAAAACTCAACATGAACAATTTTCTCGTGAACAGTCGTTATATATAGCAGCGCGTGGTAAACGCTATGATTTAAACTGAATTAAATACTAATGACAAAGGCAAAGCTTTTTCTCTGTAGGTGCCATCGAAAAATATCTCCCTCACTCACGATTTTAATGTTGACTGTTTAAACCCTTCAAGGCAGTGAGAAGCCATTTATATATTAGTCCTTACCTGTCGTGGAAGCGCTGTCGAGATTATAGAAAAAAATCCAGCATTGAACTACAAGATACATCGCAATTATCCAAATTGCCAACGTGCCAAGTTTTCCTTGTCCTCTCATGCTTGCAGTCTATATTACCAGTTCATCGATATCTGCGAAGTACAGTATTTAACGACTGTTTGCAAATTTATTCCAAATAGCCTTTGTTGCCCAAACTAGCCGGGTCTTGTTTATTCTTTGAGACGTGTGATCTAACATATACAAATCCACTCAGCTTTTGTTTCAGTATTCAAATATATTTAGGAAAATGTTTCAGCTCACAGCACGGTTTCTAAGGTAACTGAGTGACCGCGGGAAACTGTGCTTTATCACGCATTCTTCATTTGCTGGAAAGACAGCTACGAACTGCCAGTGAGTATACTGAATTTCCGCTGTCCCTTATACTGTGAGACGAGCACAATCACCTTGACGTACAGTGGGACGCTGCCCGAAGCGTCCCACAATATCGACCGCTAAAATTACCCGTTAAAAAAGGCCTTTTTCGCCCATCGGACATTACAAGGAAACCAAGATAACTGAACTAAAAAATAGGATGAAAATCGTTTTACACTAAAACGCGCTTTGCGCAGGTGGGCATTGTATTCATTACTCGGCGAACTGCGAGAGGCCATGAGAGATCAAAAGTAAATTATACCTTAGCAGGGAAACCCAATAGCTAGAGGAAGGACTACAGGGAAACCAAGAACTTCTTTTCTATCAGAAAAATATTTAAAGCATGAATTTTTCGTCGCTTTTTATAAACTCCCCTGTAAGTGAAGTTGGTTCCAAGTCCCCCAATCTAACGCGATCAAAAAGCCAAGGGAAAAGCGTGGAATTAAGGATGACGTGTAACAAAAGTAAGTTTAGATAGTCATACAGACTGAGATATCAATACGTCCATATAACATGGCCTATTCTACGGTTAATTTTTTATTTGCGTTTTCACAAAATTCAACGTGGATTTGAGGTAATTTCGGGTAGAAACTACAAAATTGCGCGAATTTGTGTCACATTTACGATCATAAAATGATGCAAATATATGAAAAACCACGACGAGCGATAAGCAGAACTCAGAACAAAATGCTCTCACACACTCGTTAAACGGAAGCCGGTAAGCATCTATTGACGTTTCTTTCTAGACATGAAAGTAAAAAAATAATTGTCATTTCTGCTTGACAGAAATTTGTCTATTTTGTGCAATGAACGGAAAAATAAATTTACTGAAATTAATTCGCGAGCGGTCCATCTTAGCGTCTCAGCGGACCAAATTGCAAAATTCGGACCGCAAAGAGAAGCAATCATAATTATCCTTTTCATCGCGTACCAGTTCAGCCATGTAATAAATATATGCTATTTATCAGCATTTTCAGTGCCTGAGGCCACGGGTTTTCACTATACTGGCCGACCATAACCGGTAAAAAACGTATTTATCGTACGGGCGTTACCGTGACCGTGGGCAGAAACACTGTAGGAAAATCCAGACCGCTCAAAGAACCAATTGATTGCAAGAATTTAAGTTACTTTGCCCTCTTGGGAAAAAAAAAATAGTCCGTGTACCCCAATTGGTGTACGCATTCTTTCAAACATTTCGGGTAATGTCTTCAACTGTCTGTGTCAGATATTAGTTTTAAACTTCGAAACTCGACGGCCAATTTTTAAGTAATTCGAGTGATTTCGGAAACGCAAAGCCGTGAAAGGACAACTGAGAGCGCACTGTACAAATTTGCTTGGAGCTCGATAGGAGTTTGTATCGATTTGAAATTCGATCGAAACTCTGAACACCGGTCTTGTCTTTTCCTCAGAAGAGTTTCAGCAAGCTTGAAACCTCACCTGGTATCCATTTCTTTACGTCATTTGAGCGATTTTGGTTTTAAACGGTCTGAGTAATTACCATTTAACCGAGCATGCATAGTACAACTCACAGGTATACCCACTAACCGCTTTAGCCGGTGGTTAGAATGGTTTACACGTTGAGCATTATTTTATCCACCATATAATGATCGTAAGGAAACTTTTTCGATGGCTCAAACAGTCAAGCAGGCCTTTTAACCGATAAATTTTAAACGGTTTCCAGTCGAAGTCAATGTTAATGAAACGTGAATAAATCAAAAATACATATATATATCAAGTCAGGAGAGATCGAAAGTCTAGAAAAGACTACGCTAATCTTTGCCCACGCGGAAAGGCCAAGGTATGAGTTTAACACTAAGTGTTTTGCAGGACATCCTGTACAGGAAATGCGGATGAAGGTGGCGGTTTTCTGTGTATTAAAGACATGGAAACAGGATACAAAGTTAAACCTTTATTTTTTTACTATCAACCTACTCAACAGGATCCTATGGAGTATATACCAACTCTAAAATTGGGTAACCTGTGGTTAAAACAGCGAAAGCTCTGGGGAAGAGTAACTGTCAAGCACAGTTTCGATCAAGTGTCTCCAAGACGTGCGACGGAATGTTGTGAAGGCGCTTAAACTAGGAAATGTTGAACCCATTAATTGATTTTAAGGATGTTTTACCTTTGAAGTATCCTCGGCTATGGATTTTTTCAAGCTTTGGTTCGTGTAGTGACCCAGACGTCTTGTTTTATTTCGCGGTTCCGGTAAGGTACGTACAGCAAACATGTCGGCTTTAGCTGTTATTGGGCTTCATAGAATCCAAGCTTAAATTTCGCGATATTGATTTAAGCTTATTCGATCAAAGTTTACTTTTCGTCTTTAGAAATCTAGTCCTCACTTGTTTTAAGCAAAAAGAATGGTTTCTCTGTAAACTACAGCTGACTACAGCTCTAAGACTTTGTAACCGTTCCCTACCGCAGCTGTACATGAACTGAAAGCTCGATATTGTGTTAAATTTACCACGGCTAAATCTGATAGCTTCTTAATCGGTAGGTTCATAATTGCGATTTTCGCTTAAATTCAACATATAACATCTCAATACTTCTTTGTGCTTAAAATCTCCAGACGAACTCTGCAATGTTGACCTGGGTTAGAGCCAGATATTACATGTAACTCAAACAACTGGCTACAGAAAGAAACTGCTTTTAAATAACAGGAATAGTCAGACAGAATTTAAACTCAACTTAGGGGGCTTAATCTTTTATACCAATGAAATATGCTTGCAATGTTCTACAGTGTAGAGCAAAACAAGTGAAATATTTCAAAATCAAAACAACCTCCAAGTGATATACATGTACAGTATTGTAAGACTTGTCTGTTCAAAGTAACTCAGTGGATATTGTCACGGGAAAATTATATTAACTGTTTGGGTTTTGTTTTGAGTACTAAAATCACTGTGAGATATTTGTCCGGTAATTAAGCTCTTGTTATAGTTTTTCATTTAACTGAAGTCCAGAACATATAATTTTAATAATTTATGAGTTTTCAAGGTGGAAATTGTAATTACAGGTAACAACAAAGTCAATCTTCTAAAAAACAATTGACAATAATGTATGCAACATTATGTAGGTAACATTTTCTATTGAAACAATGCTTGATGCAATCAGCATTTTGTATAATAAAGAAGAGCTAAGCTTTTCTGTTACTTTCATTTCTCTGCAGACTATGAGTGACTATCCATGGACGGAAGTCTTGCAAGGGCTTTATACACTTTTCAGTCTGACAATCCCAATGAACTCTCTGTTTTGGAGGGAAGCATCATAAAGATTACACAGTATATTGACAAGCATTGGTTGGAAGCCAGTTATCAAGGAAAAACAGGCCTGTTTCCTGTTACCTATGTCGAGAGGATAAAAAATGAACCACAGTTTCAAAAGGATTCCCATATCATGCCTTCTCATTATGAGGGATTGCATAAAAACTCACTGTCCAATTGGCAACCTGGTGAAAGCTGTGAATTGTCTAGAAATGATAATTCCTTAGCCCAACACAGTCCTAGTAATGATGCATATTTTGTGGAGACTGCCTTTGCTTTTTCTGGTAGAAATGACAGTGAGCTTACATTTCCTTCTGGAGCACTGATAGAGGTAATGAAAGATGTTGACGAAGACTGGCTGGAAGGGTCATTCAATGGCAGGACAGGGCTATTTCCCAAGACTTACCTGAAGTCTTCTGAGAGACCATGTGCCCGTGCTGTATACCCCTTTGTTGGAGAAAGTGCGGGAGAGTTGACTTTTCGTGAGGGTGACTGTATCTTTCTCCGGAGGCGTTTGAATTCGCAATGGATGGAAGGAGAAATTAATGGCACTGTGGGGCTTTTCCCGTCTAGCTTTGTTGCTGTTGAGGTTGAATTGCCATCAGAACAAAATGTATTTGCAAATGGAGATTTTAGTTTTGTGGACTCTCCTCCTAAACATGGAGCCCAGAATAGCTGTGTTGCACCAAAAGTAAAATGGAAAAGAGGTATGAAGGGGAAGGCACTGTTTCATTTTACGGCATTATATTCAGGAGATCTGGAGTTGAATGCAGGAGATGTTGTAACTGTCCTTGAAGTTGATGATGATAACTGGATCGAGGGTCGGTTAGCTAGTGGAATACGTGGGTCATGCCCTGCGGCATATCTGGAACCTCTATTTGATATGAGCCAACAATTTGAAAGTAGATCACTGAAGTCTAGTGCTCAACGACTTGCATTAGATGGAAGTTTTTCTGGTATTTTTGACAACCCTGGCTACATAAACATATCACAAATGCGTAGCTCTGCTCAGCGGACTAGTGACTTTGTTGACTCTTACTCAGTGAAATATGATACCAACAAATCTCTTTTAGACTCTTCATTCACACAGGATCCAACACCTGCAATTATTGCACTGTCATCTGACATGGCCACAATTCAAAAAAACACTCCAGGAACTAAACCGTTGCTTACACCAAAGCCAGGACCAACAAGTAAAAAGCAGTCACCAAGTTATTCAGTGAGATACCTAGGGGGTGAGGAACGCTCTGCACCCAAAAGTTCCCAAACTGCTCTTAGTCCTTCGATTTCCGTCCAATCACTACCTGGTGGAAGTGCCTCTAGTTCAAATACTCTATTTTCTGTACAATCTGAGACACCAAGTAAACGCTTTCAACAGCCGCGATATTTTAAGGACTCCACTGGAACTTGGCCAGGTAAAAGAGCAGGGATCCATGGACGTGTAAATGATGAAAATAAAAACAAAAGGAACCTTATTGATGATGATGATTTATTATCGGGCAACTGCACGTCTCTGCCGACTCCATTGGTTCCACTTCCTCGAGCAAGGATAGATGATAGAAGTAGTGAATCAAGTGCATCAGAAGATTCTCCAATCACACCCAGGCGACCAGCACCCCCGCCCCCTAAACGGGACAGCAGCAGCAAGAATCAGCATGTCCGCAGCCAAACTCTTCCTGGAACAAGATCAAAGGATCTTTTACAAGGTGACTTTGGTAGGGAGGTACATGTTTCAATATCAAAAGCAAAGGATCACCAACAGTTGGATGTGAAAGACATGAAACAGAATGGGGCGCCACATTCTCTGCGCCCAATAGACAGTAAAATGGATTCTTCTCAGTCTCCTAAGTGGTCACGTAAGACAAGGGCTGGTGATCATGATGGCCCAAAATCAAAACCTCTTTCTAGACCACGTTCTGTGCATTGGAAAGACGAGGATTCTCTTGATGCAGTGGACAAGGTAACCAGCTTCATAGTGATAAGTCCACTGCAAAAATTTGTGGATTAATTTACATGTAGCTGATAAGGCATGAACTTGTGCACCTATTGGGCGAGCAATATTTTAGTGGGGGCAGTTGAAAACTTAAATGTACTGGTGCACTCGGCAACTGGATTTCAATTTTATTTTCCTGCCCCGCTGCTGGAAAGTGCGGATTTGCCAGGGAGCTAAACATCCCGTGTAGACATTAGGGAACTACTTTATTTGTGTTTTTAATCTGATGGAACTCAAACCTTGCAACAAGACAGACAATCCAAATCCGAAGAAACGTGTACTTTTTTTTGTTTTCTTTTATTCAAATGGATTCTAGCGAGAAACTGAAGTCATCAAACTAACAGCAAAATTTTATTTTCACTTTCTGACTAAACTAATGCATGATGATAATTTTGAAAGAATAAAATTAATAGGTATATGCTGAGATGAATTCAATTGTGAAGAAATATTTTAAGGGTTTTAGCTATAACTTAGATAATTATAGATGCAATTACATGTTGAAATTTGCCAAATTTCTAAAACTAGTACTGTAACAAACTGGCAGAAAGTTCAAAATTCAAATATTCGACATATCTAATTAACTTATAGAACTATTTTTTTTAATATTTGAATTTATCTCAATATATCCTTTCAAAATCATGCATTAGCTTATTCCGAAAGTGAAAAGAAAATTCTCCTGTTACATGTACATGGACATGTAGTTTGATGTCATCATTTTCCCGTAAAAGGCCCTTAGAATAAAATAAAACAAAAATACTGTACGTTTGTTTTTGGATTTTTGAATTGTCAATCATGTTGCTAAGTTTGAGTTCCATTGGATCAAGAACACAAAAGAAGTTCCCTAATTTCAGTTTCTGACAGACAGCTGACTCTGCATGTAAGCATAACTTGATGATTCTGAGAGTGGATGGCAACTGGAAGACTTGTTTGTTTGTGGGTGCATTACTTTCAACAACAGACAAGTTCACTCAACAAGCATGCTCAGCTGTGGTGTTGCAAATTACAGCCCTTAATGGCAGCCCTAAAGTTCTCTGTTGGTTGATACTAGTACTGTATAATAATTCAATCTTACTAATAAACATGTAGCTAGTAAGAGTTGATATCGTAACTGATTGTTTTGTTGAATGTGTAGAGTCCATTGGAGCTGAGACATCCAAACAGTCTAGAGCAGATAAGTGAGGTTAAGTCGAGCCATATTACAAGTCCTACTGGCAGTGACAAACTAAGTAATGTACAGGTGCAATCAGTGACCAAAGGTACCTTTTTAAAAGAAATGTCTTCCATAATTACTGGGGTCAGTATGATCTACATCATATGTACAGTACATTGTATATGTACACAATTTACTGATTTGAGATTTGATCAAAAAATTCACTGGCAGTTCAGTAGGTTAAAGAACTTTTGAGACTGACATAACAGAACATAACATAAAACCTTTATTTCAACACGATAAAAATCAAAGCTACAAAACTTGTGGGAGACTGTGTATACTACTGAATTAAAATATGTTAATTAAAATAATAATTATATACGCATAAAATACTAAATACAGAGCTAAGATCAAAGTATCAATCAAGGCTTAAAATATTAAATAAATTCCATTATATAAGTTTCTAAAAATACATGTAATCACTATCTCCATAACTGGATGTGGAGGCAGTTGAACTGTCGAAAAGAAAGTCTTTAAAATAGTCCTTGGTAATAAGTACATGTAGTCTTTTAATTTGACCACAATTTGACTACAAGCCTCCCACCAATGTAACCCAGGTTCAATTCTGGCCTTGGTTTTCATAAGTGGGTTAAGTGTGTTGTTGGATCTTGCCTTACATATACACTGAGCAGGGCTGTGCTCTAGAGGTGCCTGCGTCCCAAAGGTGACTAACTTTTGCATTTGGGTGACTGGAAAAACTTACTTTTTCCATAAGCTTACATGTAAGTGCTGGGCACCCAGGATTTCATGGTTAGGAACCTTTGGGCTCCTTTTAATTTCCTTACACCACAGCCTTGCTGAGGGTTTTTCTCTAGGTTCTCCAGTTTTCCTCCCTCCACAAAAACCAGCATCTCCAAGTCTTAATTCGACCAGGATAGAGGACCTGCATGAAAAGCCTGATGTGGCTTCCTCTCTTTAGAAATAAATCACTGACAGTAAATTGTCTTGCTTTAGAACTCAATTTGGAATGAGTACAAATAACTGTGGCTGGACTAACATTATGATTACTTCAATGCAAGATTAATTTATAAATCGCATGATAGTACCACATGTAATGCTTTAATTTAGTTTTCTGGCTCCGTACAAGGTTACCAATTCTTGCATTTTCAATGTCAACTTGAAATTATTGAATCCCATTGTTTTTTTCAGGGAATTCAGCAGAGGGAACTGATGCACCAGGCCTGGCAACACTACAAGAAAGGATTGCTGAGGCAGAAGACAACCTAAAGGTTTGTAATTTATATGAAGCAATTAATTTACCTGTAATACAGTAGTTAAAACAATAGGGTCTCTTAAATAAAATTTAATTCAACCAATCTATGCCAAACCCATGGAATAGAAGGTGGGGCTTTCAAGAAAGCCCAACATTTTCGTAGGGTTTTCTTGTATTCTTATTGGTTATCTTTTTTATAGACCCATAAAGTTATAGCATGAAATAATCTGCTGACCCTTTTGCGTTGTGGCTGTCACAAGAGAAATATCCTTGATATAAAAATCCCTGGGACGCGTTTGTTCCTCAATTGTTAAGGAACAGTCTGGCCAAATATCATGAAAATCTGCCAATTTAGCTACATACCCTATTAATTCATTTAAAGAGATGGTATTCTCGTCAAAAATTATTGCAAGTTTTTGCTGTTTGAATAGTTGTAAACAGGTCATTACTTTACTCCAATGTATGTCAACAGAATATCCTGCCAGCCAATGAAATAACTCGTATGCATTTTAAGATTCTACTTTGGATCCATTTTTGGGGAAATGTTAAATTTTATAGCGACCTCTTTGTTTTGCTTAGAAAGAAAAATTTAACAAAAGTAGCACTCTCAAGGTACTGTTTGACCTTAATGTTTGTTCTCATGTTTGTTTACAGAAAGAAATGAAAGTTCACTCTGGATTCAAGACTATTTCTCAGGTATGTGTCATGTAAAAGGCACTACAGATCTGTATGTATGTCTACACATGAATGCATGGAAACAATCTTCACATCAGTTAATACTAACATGTCAGTAATGGGCATCCATTTACATCTCATTATTTTGTATGTCATTGTTCTAAAGGGACATGTCTCTCATTCTTTTCATTAAACTCTGTTGAAGAAGCAGGAGGCACATCAATACCAATAATGTGATGCAAAATAGAGCAAGTCGGTTGTCTACGGTTAAAGCTCTATTTGGATTACAGTTGGCTAGTGTTATCCATGCTTTGAACAACTGGGTTCCTACTGAAGATGACCTGACCTTGAAGAAGATTTTTTCACAGGTGCTCAGGTTTTCAAGATGCTTCCAAGATGCATCTCACGAGGCTATTGTGTCCAGTGACGATACATTGTATCATGGCACATGTGGAATCTGAAACATTTTAATTTACTGTTAACTCCCAAGTCGCTAGTGGAGGGAAGGTGCCTATGAAGCCCAGGGGCTGGCATCGCAGTTACATCCCAAGGGGCTAGAACACCCGACTGGCCTGCCCAACCAACCCGCAACCAAGCCATGACCACGCGCCAGGCCCCCATCAGGCACCTGTCACACTCGAGCCAGATAGCTCAGTGGAAAAAAAAAAAAAAATGCTGAAAAAAAGGGGGGGGGGGGTGTAGAGAGGGAACACCGAGAACCATTAAATTACATAATTCAACTGACAATGCCATGTTAACAGAGCGACGAGCACATGGGACGACAACGCACATACTAACCAAGAATACTACTGGACAATGTCAGCCCCAGGGCTCCCACAACCATATGACTGCTGCAAACGCTACAGAATGCAACAAATGTTTGATGCCAACAGATGGCCAAGGTACTAACAAGGGCTGACAAAAATGCTACTGACCAGACTAGCTCCTAGTCGTTAACTGTGTTAAATTCCATTTAACTATATTTTAAAACTGGAGTTTACAGATTGTAGTGAAGCAAAGTGTGATTTTTGATAATGTTATTTCCAGCTTGTGATGACTGATCCTGTTAAACAACGAGAAATGGAAGCAAAGGTGTCACAGAGCCAGCAGAAGATAACAGAATGGCAAGAAGAATTAAAGCACCTTAAAGGTTTCATACACTTACTTTTAGAGTAAAATCTGCTGTCACTTTTGTTTTGCCAATATTTCAAATTTAAATTTACAATTTTCAGGCACAGTGGCCTAATACATGTAGCTCGCAAAGTTATAAATAATAGTCATTTAGAACCAAAATAAACTTAATTATATGGCAGATGTTTTGGGCCTTGCCCTTCCTCAGTGCTGTTTTGAATGGGACACATCATTGAAGAAATAAACAATAATGTTATAAGTGTGACTCTAACAGATACATGTAGGGAAAAACATGCATATGTCAAGCTGTTTAAACACTGAAATCCACGTTTAATCCCAGCAGCAAGTAACAACTTTATTTAATAAAGAGGGTAGCACATAACAACTTATAACTGATAAACTAGTGGCCCTCTATTCTAAAAAAAATTACTAGTCTAGATGACATGGAGGTTTGGTGCATAAAACAGTGCAGGGGTACAAAAAATGCCAGACCCTGTGATGAAATGCACCTAAACATGGACTTCTTTTTTATACAGCTTGACGTGCTTGTGCTTTTTAGAGTCGTGCATATAATTTCACATGTTCATTTCTTCAATGACGTGTCTCATTCAAAACTTAGCACTGAAGTACACAGGGCTAAACCCGAAGTGTCTGCTATACAATTTTGGCACTAAATTTATTACAGAACTATTGATAACTTTTGAACTGTTTACACTGTGCCACGCAGCCGCAGATCCTTTTCGATTACTAATATTTAATGGCTCGCATGCTGGATTGTGGATCAAGTGGTCTGGATTCAAGCCCTGGGTGTGGTCATTGCATTATGTTCCTGGGTGTGACACTTGACTCTCACAGTGCCTCTCTTAACTTGAATTGACCAATACTAATGTCAATTGAAATCCTGGGATCAATTTGTGTACTGTGTGTTGCTTCCATATGTGAAACAGGCTTTAAACCAGGATTTGAAGAGTGGCTGTCCAAAATGTGTTATAGGATCTGCTCAAATGGACAATTTTTGAGGCAACATATGAAATATAAAACAATTTTCTTTAATAAGTGGCCATCCACAGGACGCCTGGACGCCCATCTGGCTAAAAGCCTGATGTGAAAGAAGAAATCTTCAACAACTGAGTTAACTGATAAATGTGTTGATTTTTTAGATGAACAAGTCTTTCTGATAGAGTCACATCGGAAAAAGATGCTGAAGGTTAAAATAGCTGACTTGGAAGCAGACTTAGAGGTATTCCAAATCAAACCCTATTTTTGTACAGTCAACTGAAAAGACCAGTCTTATTTTGTCTTTCAATCACACTATGCCTGTTGCAAAAATGCAGTTACCATCCCAGCAGCTGAATCTAACTTATAATGGACCCTCCAAAATGTAAGATAAGTGTGCATGTAAAGTTGGTGCTTTTGCTTACTTTGCTTGAGCAAGTTTTGTAGTTTGTTTATTTTGATGTGAAGAGAATGTAATCTATGTATTACATGTAATTTATGTATTACATGTAATTGTACATAAATGGGCTCTCTTTTCTGGTTTTACACCAACATATTTTGCAGTACTGTTGCCGAATTAGTTAGTGGAAGTTCGATATTGCACTGTTCTTGGACGCTTAAAGTCATTTACATGTAATCTAACCACTGTATTATTCACTCACTCACTCACTCATCCTTATCGGGCCCGTGAGGGCTCTTGAGGTTGGACTGTATTATTAACATTTTGAAAAACAAGTAGAAAAAAAGAAGAAACATCAACACAAAAACAAGGCCATGCAAGTGCTTCATTTAAATAGTCATTCTTGTTGTAGCCACTCCTTCCCATTAAAGAAAATGGCCCCAAATATTTTTTAGAAACAAGTGCGGAGCCAAAGAAGTCTTGAAATGTTGCTTGGTGTAGTGGAGGAGAACAGAAAGAAAGAGGTTATGGAAAACCTTGGAGTGTGTGCACAACTTGTGGAGAAGATCAAGAGAGAGCTGACAGAGCTAGAGGGTATGGCAAGATTGAATTAGTGGCCATGATTGATATAGTAATACAGTCAAACCTCCTATTAATCAGCCACCCTTGAGAAAATAGCAAGTGGCCAATCAATAGAGGTTGGCCACTTAATAGAGGTTGATGTACCTTGAATAATTTTACCCATTGGGTTAATTTCGTAGTGAATGGAGTCACTTCAAGACAATCATGATAAACATGTGCTTGAATGTTTTTATCACTCGTCACCTTCTATTTCAGACTCTTATCTGCCATCACCTTTTCCAAAACAAAGTTTTTAAATTTTAGGTGGACATTTAATAGGGGTAAAGACAATAGAAAAACTCCATCAGGCTGACCAAAAGGTGGCCGTGGCTGGTTAACAGGGGTTTTATTTAGTGTTTTACTGACAATAATTTCAGGACTTAAATGACTGGCCACTTATTCAAGGCGTGGCCACTTAAAAGGTGGCCGCTCACTTACAAGTGACTGGATATAAGCTTAACATATCGTAAGACCTTTCACGGAGAAGTTATCATTTTAATCAAGGATTAAAATGTACGTGACCATATGTAAATTATGAAATTCGTTCGGACTTGTGGTGGTGGTGACATTCTTGCCCAAAAACATTACGCAATGCCTGAATGCGTGAACTCAAACGCATTCAAATTACATGAGAAACAAAACAGCTCACAATTCTCACATCTAATGAAACTGCGGTAATTCCAAAGATGGTTATAGTGAAAGCTTGCATACTCAATGACCTCTATTAGCAATCTCAATTTCTATCAACTTTTGCCCAAATTTTTGCCTTAAAAATTACGTAATTTCCGTAGCTGTGGTGTGGGGGGGGGGGGGGGGGGAGGGGCTGTAGTACACCCCTACTCCTCCAGTTCGTAGATGCCCATCGTAGATATTATTTCCCAGTTGTACAACAGCTGTATCTTTCAACTGCCCAGCTGAGGTCTGACTGGACTGACCGACTGGACCCACATCTATCAAGGGTCTATCAACTCCATCTGGAGAGTGGAATGGCTAGCAGTGATCTTTTAAATTTCAAGACAGTATCTGTACGGTTAATTTATTTTTAATTATACTTTGTTGATTTTGTTGTTATATTACAGTTTCCCTGCACAGTTTAACAGAAAAACCAGCAGAATCAAGCCAAAAGCACATGGCTGAGCAAAGACAGCGAGTCGTGACTGAACTTATTAACACAGAGAAGGATTACTGTAGTGACCTTGAGCTCTGTGTAAAGTACTTCCTTTTTGAACTCCAGGCTTCACAGGTTAGTTTCTGTTATCAACAGACTACCCTGCTCCAGGTTCTAAGGGTGTGGAGATGGGTAACAGCTCATTTTGCTTCCCATGATAACAGAGCCTGGAACATGTACAGACACATCCATCCCTCTCAGTAGCCAAGAAAGAGTCCCTCTACTAAAAAGATGCCAGATTTGACCTGAAAAATACTTAGTACTACTAACAGATTATGCATGTTATGTCTGACGGGTTTTGTTCGCATAGAAAAAAAATACAGTACAAAAATCTATGAAAGATGCTACAGTAACTGCAGGTACAGTGTACTGTACATTATAGAACTCTGTTGAGGTAAAAGTTTATTTATTGGACTGGACAGGAGAAGAACTGAGTCAAAGTGAAAAAAGAGACATCTACAGGGAACAGGGAACAAAGTGGAGGCAGCCTGGCAAGAGGTTAATGGGTGCTGGACTTGAAATTAGGAGATTGCAGGTTCAAGTGGCATTCTAGCCACTAGCCGGTGCTGTTCTTGGTCCGTCACCCTTGTAAAAAGCCAACTGGTGTGCCTCTTGCTTGCTGGGAATTTTATCAATATTATGCGAAGCCTCACCGTGGGAGCGGTCAATTAAGAAACCACCTAAGTCACTCGCAGAAAACTCGTGAACTTAAAAATTTATTCCTGGATTTGTTCCCCGCAGGTGAAAGATCTCGATTTTGAAGGGTTATTTGGTAACATTGAGAGTGTATTAGAAACATCACAGAAACTGCTGAAGAACTTAGAAAATGCTGTTCAAGATAAGGAAGGAAAAGATCAGGAACTTGGTAATGATTGCACATTGGTAGTGATTGTGCGTGATCCATCTTCCATGTAGAGATACCTTTTGAGTGTGTGGGACTTACAGTGTAACTAGAGGAGTTGTATCTGAATGTTATTGCTCCATCAAGCTTCTTGCTCTCTACTGCACCAGTTTGTTTACATTGCTTGGTAAAATATTTATGTACTTTTTGTCAGGAAAGTGTTTTGTGGACATAGCTGAAGAAATGAAAGAGGTGTATGCTGTGTATTGTAGAAACCATGATGATGCCATCTCACTCATGGAAAAGGTACATGTTACGTTCTTAGGAACTGAAGGAATTATCCATTAGCCGTCTGAGACGAATGATTGACAGCTTCAAGACGGTTTGTCGTGGGCTTACTCGTCTGTCAGTAGAAGTCGTGCTGACAGACGAATGAGCCAAAGACGAATTTTGCCGCACAATTTGTCTTTGGCTCATTCGTCGGATTTACACCTGAACGATTTATCCGTCTCAGACTAATAAATCGTTTCAGATGGAAAAAAACCTCTCCTACTATAAAATTTGGCGTCGGATAATTCGTCTGTAGTACAAATAAATGAAATTTGGCCATCGTGAGACTGGAGCAACGTTAGTTATTTACCGTTTTTCGGTGTTCACTGTAGCTGCATAATGTACATGTACATGTATGCTCTTGAATACCAACCTTATTCATCTACTGTGCTTGCAGTATGAAGAAGTACCGGAGATACAAGACGCCTTCACAAAATGTTTGGACAAAATTAGGTAATGTATAGTAAACTACAGGAAGGAAAGAGAATCTCAAGTAGCTTGAAGTCTGTCAGGATTAACATTGCCAAAGTTGCAACCTGTGTGGTTGCCAGTGCAGCCGGATTTGATTATTATTTATTTAAAAATATCAATCTTGTGCTTGTCTCCTTTTGTAAAACTTTTTGCTGCAACCAGTCACATGTCAGATTCCTAATGTACAAAGCACTGCCTGGAGTTCTTGTCTTTGTGAAGGTCTTCTTCCCTTGCACTGAATACCCTTACACTTAGTCTTAGATGTCAAAGTTGTTTTTTGTTTCTCTTCAGAGAACACACCCGGTGTTGGGACTTATCATCATTTCTTATCAAACCAGTTCAGAGAGTTCTTAAATACCCGCTCTTGTTGAATGAGCTGCTCAAGGTGAGCGCTGACTTGTCCATAGCAAACTACACAATCCTAGTCATTTCTCACAGGGTCAGACTAGTGTTTATTCGTGAAGGTGAACTTAAAGGGGCGGTATGGGCAAAAAGGGGTTGGGGCGAGAAGTTTGTTCTCGCGAGTTGCGGCACCCATGTCTCGTCCCAGTCCCTTCTAGCTTGTTACGTCTCGCCTCATTCTTCTTGCCTGATTTCGAGAGAAAAACTTTCTGCCAGTGGTCAAGCGCAAGGTTTGTCAGAAGACATACTGCTTTGTCTACTTGTAATTAGAATGTTCCATATAATCGGTATAGTTTAAGTACAGCTATGCACTGTACATGTACTGCAAAGTGTGCTAAATTTATTTTTAAGAAATAAGTCTGTTTGTAATGGAATTTTTCTCATCAGTATACACCAGAAATCCACCGAGACAAGTACAACTTGCTGAGAGCGATATCAGTCATGGCTGATGTGGCAAATGCTATCAACGAGTTTAAAAGAAGAAAAGATCTCGGTGAGGATGTAAAATATTGCTTGATACAACTCTTAGCGCCCGAATACCTTTACTACGCTCGTAAAAAATGTACAAAAACGTTCTAATATCTTCAAACTTAGTATACACAATGTCGTTAGCACAGTGTCAAACATTGCAAAAATGCAGGTTCACAAGTTATTGTGGTAATATGCTGCCGCCATCTCTTTTTCCTTTGGCGGATTCTTACCAGTTTAACAAGCAATTGTATAAAGTACATGTATGAAAGTAGTTCTGACCGATATTGGCTTTGAATACCATCTTCAGGTTACATGACACTTTCAATAAAAGTAGTCAAACGTGCGAGAAACGTAGTATTTCTTAGGTCCCGTTCACACTACGCTTGAGAAATTTGAAAACAGCGTTTTAACTTTGAAAAAGCATCAAATGTTTTCCGTTCATATTACGCCGGAGAAATTTGAAAACGAAATAATCAACAGTTTTTTGGACCTACGTGTGAGGAAATTTCGGTTAGGGAAATCACATCGTGACATCATCTTTTCAAACTGTTTTTCCGAGCCCGTCGACACTAAAACGCAAAGCCGGCGTTTTCAAATTCCTCTGGTTTGACGAGCGTTTTCGAAAAGCTCTGTTTTGGTGACGGATTAGTGTGGACGTAGCTGTAGAAATACAGCTGCGTTTTTTGTCCGGTGTAGCGTGGACGGGGCCTGAAATTACTATCTCCTCTGTTAAGCGCGTTTGTTTGGAATTGAGTTCAAGTCAGTTCCTCAGTTTGTCACTGTTTCAATTTACTGTCTTAACTTTTCACCATTATTGTAGACTGAAGCTTCGTTTTGCTTTTCTCTGACTAGTCGTGAAGTACAAGAAAGTGGAAGACAGTGGGTTGACCAACAAAATACACAAGCTGAGCTGGCATTCAGTGGTGAAAAAAGGCTCCAGGTTTAACCAGAGGCTGACGCAACTCACAGGGCTTGTGTCACAGGTGAACTGTAACTCGCTAAGGGACGGACCATTATTATTACTGTTTTGTCTTCTTTTTTGGGGGGGAGGGGGGAGGGGAGGGGTTAGCGCAATTTTCTGGGACATAAATTGTTTTTCTCACCCTTAAGTTGTGCATTTTTTTTGGTGGGAAATAGCTTGTGCAAGATTGTCTTTTTTTAGTATAAAAAAAATAGGACCTGAATAGCAGAAAGCACTTGCTCGATTTTTTTTCCCGTGGCTCTCCTTGCGGGATTCTTTTTTTCAGCAGTTTGTTTTGGAAATTGCCCTACCCCCCCTCCCCTCAAGGAAATAAAGATCCGTCACTATCAGTGGTCGCTCACAAGTGCTTTACAAGTTTGCATACCTTTGTGCGTAAGAAACCGCTGGGCTACAGGCCAAGCTACACTTTGAGCTTTGTTTACAGTGAAGCAACTCCAACTTAGTGGCCAGAGCATGACTTGAACCTGCGACCTCCGGGTTTCAAGTCCGGTACCCTAACCACTCGGCCACATGATGTTTTTGTGGTACGTTGTATTTTCTGGCTCTTATTACATTAAAGTTGGTCTCACGAAGACTGTGTAGATGCTAATAGAATCCTCTAGCATTCAAGACTCCTTTAATATTGTACTGTTTGATTTATAACCAATTTTTGTAATATTAATCGTTTTTCCCGTCACAATTTTCAGACTGTTGACGAAAAATTCATTGAAGAAGAGAAAAAGTTTCGTGCTGTAGAGAAAACTGTGAAAACCCTGCTAAAGAATGTCTCCACTTATTTGGAAGAATTTCAGGTAAGAAATTAACAGTGTAATAATGGTCAAAGTCTGTCGACCATTTTGGTTTCCAACTACGCTCGCATTTCGGCTTTCTTATTTCTTTTCTTTTTTTTTTTTTGCGTTTTTGTTTTCTTTCTTTGTTTTTGTTTTATTTTTGTTGTTATAATTTGTTTTCTTCATGGTTGTCTGTGAAAACAAAATACTTAGTTGGTACTTTTGGTACTTTTGGCGCTTTTGCTATGGGGCCCGTATTGAAATAGGACGCTATATAAAAGCCCAGAGAAGACGGAAAACAAAAGGGGGCGCTTACTGCAAGGAGCGCGCTGACTCGAATCATTACGTTCCACAGTATTTCTAACTTGTGAGTACAATTGTTTGGAAGCAATTCAGGTTGCGTCATTTTGACAGTTGCTTAAAAGAAAAGAAAAAAAAAACTCTAAAAGCAAAAACGCCTTGGTTTGAGCACCAATCCGGTTTATCCGGAGCCGTATCTCAACATGCTGTTTTGTCTTGCTGTAGGAGACGATGGAATGTCACAGGTCCTCAGGACAGAACGTCAGTGATTTCTACCAAGAGGCTGCCACGTGCTCAGAAGTGTCTACTTATCACAAAATACAGAAGAGGATTGGAGAAACCATTCGTTCTATTTTTGTAAGTGTCGTATAGAATTTGGATAGTTCAATTACTAACTTACTAACTTTAATTTACGTTTTGATAATATTTACCAGAGGACGCGGTCTCCTCTGCCGTGAGGAATTAAGAGACGGATGTTTTGCCAAAGTGTGTAGACAAAAAAAAATCTCTTCAAAACCGGCCACATTCTGCAAGTTTGATCGTGGTGTCAGAGACGGTTGAAGCTAAAAATTGAACCTTAATACTGAAAACGTTAAGTTTCTTCTGACTTTCATAAGACTCAGTCAGTTCCATTCTTTAATTATGTTTAGTCATCTCTGTTTATTTATTCCCAACTGAAACAGAAACGTTTCACTGAACCTTACATGTTTTAATCAGTCTAACAGGGCCTCGTTTTAATGTTGTTATGTTTTCTGTCATCAGATGGACTGGGTTCAGATGCAAGTTTTGTCTCCGCTTAACTCCTTGCTGAACTTGTTTCAAGGCCCTCAACGTTTGATTCAGAAGCGAAATGACAAGTGCTTAGACTATGATCGATGGTCCAACAAGATTGATAAGATTAAAGACAGGGACAAGTTAAAAGCGGTGAGTTTGCGACAGGATGATTTCGTCTGGCTCCTTGTTTAAGTTTAGTGAGATCCCAACAGTGTCAAATGTCACAATGTTGCACTAAAACTCGTAGCAGTTCAAAAACAGGTTACACATTTGTGAATAGAGTGGTTTTGACTTGCATGATATGATGTAGCATTGCTTTGGTTTTGCATTGCTACGCTACGCGATTGCCTTAAAAAACTCGCGTTACTTTGTCGTCCAGTTAGAAGTGAAACTAAAACGAATTGTGACTCGCTCGCACACGTTTTCCTGCACTTTAAGTTAACTACATGCATTAAAGACGTGGTGTTCTGATTGGTTCGTTGGATTGTCTGTGTCCTTTGTCATCGACTTGAGTGACCCCTATATGATCCATTTTTTGCTTTAAACGGTTTTCAGTTGAGTGTCGTAAAACCAAACCAATTACTTACCAATTAGACTACTCAGTCAATCTCACACCATAGTAAGACCAAAACCAAAACCAAAGTAATTGCCAGATTTCTTTTGACACTCAATTGCCGGAAAAGTCCTCTAAGCTGACATAGGTAAACCTCCTTTAGGTTAAAATAGCATCGTGGCTCGAGTTCAGCCTTTGCGGTCCCTAATCAGGGAACAGCGTTTTCAAATTTCGGTAAACCCAAGATAAAGTAATTTTTCAACAAAGCCTATGAAGTGTCTTCACGTTAAAAGTAACACTTGTCAGCTTAGCTCCAACTCCCAGTTGTTCTAAGCATTAAAGTTATCAGCTGTAGTCGTTCCATTCAGTTGGGTTTGACCAGAGTTTTACACTTGGAAACGGCAGAAATATAAACTTCGGTCAACGTTTAATCCTGAGTAGTGTTAAATGTTAAATCAGTGTAACCAATCTTAACCTTTAGCTGCAAATTTAATGACATATATTGTAAGGGGTCAGACTTGATTGTGTTTGATTGCCAAAATCCTATCCAGGCCAAAGAAGATCTTGAACTTGCCAAGAAAAACTACGAAGCTCTGAACACACAGCTGCTTGAAGAACTTCCTGGATTTACTGAGAAGTGCATGGCGTTGGTGGTGGACTGTTTGGAAAACTTCGCCGTAGCGCAGAACAGACTGTACTTTGAAATACAACAAGACTATGGGCAGCTGCTACAGGTACAGTTTGACAAACAGTCGAAATATTAATTACGTTTCAAAGGGAGGATAACGTAGCGAACAAATGCGTCTTTAGGGTTGCCACTGCTCGGGAAATGGTGTGGGAAAAATTCTTAAAGGTCAAGGAAACGCCGGGGAATCAAATTCTGAGATAGGGAAAATTGTCATTTTGAGGAAAAGTCAGGTAAAATTGAAATTGTATCACCGCTCATTTAATACCATTGAAAGCTGGAAGAAACATTTCGGGTCACTGTGATCTGAAAGATGTTTTTCCTTAACGAAGAAGGCGAAAACGTGTTGAAAACTTATCAGTCTATAATAAATGTGTGGAAAGGATGGCTGTAAGGGGAGACTGGAGCCCTCTACTTTATCTGAGCGAGTGACATGTCGTATTTATTTGGTCAGGGAAAGTTTTATCAGGGGAAAGTCAGGGAATAGGCGGGGAATTTTGAAAGTGACGTCTGTGGCAACCGCCGGTTGGTCATCAAATATTTGTGTTAGCCTAACTGAACTACAGTAGCTGTTGATTGGCAAACTCGCAACCCGAAATACCCTTTTGGTAATCTTGGTTTCTCTAACACTGTTACCCTTTGCAGTCTTTTGTTTGATTTGTCACGCAACGCTGTATCGAACGGCTGGCTCTAATATTATATAACGTGACAATTTGTAACGCTTCTTGTTTAGTTACCAATCGTCCAGGCAGTTGACGAGGACATAGCTGAACATCACAACAAAAGATCAATGCAAGTCGTTGAACAGTTTTCAGATCTGAGCTTTATTCCGTGTAGTTTTGTGGCTAAAGACAGTTCTCGCAAGAAAAGGCGATCATTTAAAAGCCCAACTCAGCCATCACATGACCTTGTAAGTACTTCATTTAAAACTCACGAAAAAACTGCAGCATACCGTCTATTCGTCACGTGTAGATGTTTTTCTCATTTCCAGTGGCGGATCTAGGGGTGGGTAAAAAATAAAAAAAAAAATCCCAGAAGGAAGAAAAGCCGGCAGGGCAAGCAAACACAATAGACACAGTTCTTTTTGCAAAGCTTGTTTCTCCTAATCTTTTCGAAATTATAAGAATTGGCGTTTGAGTACTTAAACACGATGCTTTGTGAAGAGATTCAAGTTAATTACAAAATGTCTGGGATTCTTTTCCCGATCAAGGCACTATGGTATAATTGAAGAAAAATTAAGATATCTGGCCTTCAGTTCTTGTATTTCGTATCAAATGAAAGTCCTGAATACGCAAATTCAAAGGAAATGTGCTAGTTTCAAAGGAAGATCGCTTTGTAGACTGTAATAACATTCCCATTCATTTTGTTGACTTCCCTGTTTCCAGGATGCAGTAGAAGATGATACCGAGACCAAAAGCAGCTTGTTAGATTCCAAAGACGGTGACCAGGGTGGGGAGGGTGGGGTGGCCACGAGAAGTCAAGCCTCACCACCGTCCCAGTCGATTCTTCAGCCGCGTCCAGCTCCGCGGAGACTGAGCAGCACAACACGGATCGTAAGTAATTAGACTACAAGTGAAATGAGCCACCGAGTTCACGTTGTGAATTCTGATTTTTTGATTTTTTTCTTTTATGATTCAACTGGTGGGGAATTTTTTGAGTACGCTAATCTTGCGCGGCCGTTTACTGTATTTTTTTCTTTTTTTGTGGGGGAAGTAAATCAAGGAGGAAAGTAATTTTCGCTGTAAAACAGTTTATCTTGGTATTGCTAGCGTGCCTTTGTTTCACGCGTGAAGCGAAAAAAACAAGACGTCTGAACGCAGGCTACATGTAGGCATTTGGTGTAACAATAAAAAAGTTTGTCAAAGAGAGTGTTCGCCGCTTCAGTAAAGACTAACGACGTTTTGGTCCTTCGTCTTATATTAACCATTTCCGAGTTGTCTTTTACCTCTGTGTCAGTTAAAACGGGTCTCTGTGCGACACCATTCATATGAAAATGCGTTCTGCCTACATGTTCATTTTCATGCAAATCAAACTTATTTTCATATGAAAGGTTTTGATCAAGACTCGTTTTGAAACAGAGGTACAAGACAACTCGGAAATGGCCTATTCTTTGTCGCTTAAAATACGTGTGAGACTGGGCCCGAAAAATTCCATAAGTGATGACGTAACCTTACGGAGATCCGTGCCGCTCTCTGATTGGTCGATGCTCGATTTTTGCGCGCAAATAACAGTAGTCTGTGTGAAGATGTCTCTTGTTTCATTTGCTTTCTTCCTTAAGCCAAGGAGATAGAGGATATATGTTGATTGATTCTACAGTAGAATATCAGAGGTGCCTAGAGTTGGTTGTTACTACATAGCTTCCTGTTCGTTTGACAAGTATGAGTATTTTTTCTATTTCACTAGGAGCCTAAGGATTTAGACAGCTCACAGCCTGTAGATGTAACGCCAGGAGAAGGCAAACCTTATGTGGTCGAGTTCAGCTTTGAAGCTCAAAATGCGGGCGAGTTGTCGGTGTCCGAGGGGGATCTTGTGTCTGTCCTGCGACACTCGGATAGCAGTGGGAACCCGGAATGGTGGCTGGTTCACTATAATGATGCCACTGGGTATGTCCCCCAGAGTTACTTGTCCCCGGCGGGTGAAAATGATAGTGACGAAGAAGGTGAAGGTGATGTTATAGACAATCAAGATGGCGACGATAACAGTGGTACTGTGCAGGACACAGACAGAAATGCAGACGACGTTCAAGAGGCTAGCGGTTCATCATCACAACACGCAGCTATTGTTAAGTTATACTATTGTGCTGACTATGCGTTTGAGGCTAGCAGTGCGGCGGAGTTGAGTCTGGATGAAGGACAGCTAGTAGTGGTGATACAGAAACAGGACCTGACTGGAAATGACGAATGGTGGCTTGTTGAATGTAATGGTCACAAAGGATATGTTCCGTCTAGTTATTTGACACCAGTAGAAGATTGAACACGCTGTTAACCAGCTATAAATCAAGACATAATCCCCGAAAAAGAAACAAAAAAAAAGTCGCGATTCTGGATGGCTTTGCTGTGATTATGAAGTATCAAAATGTACTCTGACCTGCATTTTACATTTCCGGACATAATTGTCTAAAATCTCCTCTTTAATTTAGTTGACATGTATTTTTCTAGTTTTCATCAGTGAAACTTACTGTCGTACCATCACTTTTCCTCGAATATGATCATTCGCTTATTCTAATAAGTCTCTTGCTTAAATTTGATGCCTTTTTTTTCCTGATTACACTCCAACAAGGTAGCAAATCTTGCTTTCAGATTGTTAACCACGCGTAAACGTGGGAAAATTCGCGGAAACTAAATTTCATGTAGTACCCGATATGCTGAAAGCTATCTCCTTGTTTCTTTCGGAAGCCATCTCATAACCGCTGTTAGCTTAGTGGCACAATGATACGCGCCCTTATCGTACCCAAATTTGCAATTAGCCAATCAGAAGCCGTGTCTATGGTCTTGATATCCTGCGATATCAAGTCACTGACCTGATATTGCTCCGATATCATACTCACTTGGCCGAATTTGCGTGCGGTAAATACCTAATCGTACCTTTCTGGCTCGCTTCGACGGCATATAAGGCTCTTTTGGTTTCACCATGGGTAAATACGAACCATGGCTCGACACTCACACTCGCCTGATACGCCGCCGAAGCGTACCAAAAAAGGTACGATGAGGTATAAATATCGTCGCCGCTGCTTGGTTTGGCCGATGATACACATTTAACATCACATTATTAGTTTTTCACTTCTTAATTTTACTCATTCCATTGGAACTACGTGGAATTTAGATAGCTACAAGTATCTTTTCTTTCATTGCTTTAAAGTTGGGAAAAAAGTAATGAAAAATGACGTAGCGTTAGTTACCAATGTCAGTCGGTATCGTTGCTCAACCGTTATTGATGTCGCCAAAGTAGTCGCTACCCAAGCAAGGTAGGTTCGCAGAGGCTGTTAGCGACGGTGCCATGTATGCTATTGTAAGATAGGAATTATATTGTCACAGAGTTAGGTCTTAGGCGAGAGCTGCTACCTATATAGAGGAAATGAAAACGATGAATTAATCAAGTTGTTACGGAAATTTTCCCCAATTTTGGTTCACTTTTTAGTTCGGAACTTTCAAGGGAGATCCTTCTTCAGTTACGGATGATAGAGTTTTAATTTCTAGACAGATAATTACGTGGTGGCACCTTTTTTTTGCAAATTTGCCAAGAGATTGTATAATCTCTTGGGTTTGCCCAGCAAGCCACACTAGGTAATTGACTCAAAAAAAAGAGCAAAATTGAGGTTTTAAGTTATGTGAAGACAGCCATTCTGCCTCCTCAATTCAAGTAGTTTTGCGCGTAAAACGCTTTTGAGATATAGCTAGAGTCAAATTTTGGGAAAATACACGTTGCTGTCCAGGAAATGACTGGTAAATTTTAAAAATTGAGAGTGATATTAAGTAGTAAACCTAATATAATTTTGCATAGTTTATTGGCCCATGAAATTGAAGGGCTTGAATTTCTGAGTAACAACATGGATAACTGAGGATTATTTCCCAGAAAATTGTTATACGTATAGTACATGTTATTCAGTCTGTCCAGATTTTGCAATAAAAACATGTACACGAGCTTTGAATTGTCTGCTCGTGTTCATTCCGCAATCCTATTCTCTGATTTTAAACCTAACGATTAAATTATTGAAATGCCGTTTACATAAGCCCTGAGCTCATGCAACTTCGATGGGCTCATAAACGGGGGGGTTTGTAAGCAGGAGGGCTTATTAGCTGCAGTTCACGGTATCTTTTTTTATCAAGTTGAAACAATGAAGTCCGTTCGAGGTCCGTATTGTAAGTTTCGGACCGATTTTTTTTTTTCTCGATCCGTAATTTACAGTACGGATGGAGTAGACGAGGCAAGTAACCTATTAATTATATCTCTGCTGTGTGTCTGACGGGTTTGGAAAACAACTTCTAGACACGCGGAACGGATTCAAATGACTCACGCCCGTCGACAGCAAAACTCGTTGTTGGGTCGTTAGCACGTTTTACGGAATCTAAAGAAAACGAAAGCTGGCGATAAGTCAAGGAACATCTTGGGAACAAAAACAGCTTGGAGTTTTACCGTACCCGCTAAATAAACCAATCACAGCGCGCGTAGTAACTGAGAGATATAATTATGTGGATTAGCATGAGAAGGAGATATGTTGCGAGGCATGGTACCCAGTTTTTCCGCGCATAATTTTACCACGCGCGCTGCGCGGATGTTTTTCGGGGTATGAAAATGCGTTTGAAGCCCTTGGGATGACCACGTGATTCGTGTCATTGGATCGGCTTGTTCTTAGCCTCTTCCAGGCGTTCAGATCAGTATAATCCATTTGAGTCTAAACTTTCCCATCCGCGTTGGGTAAGCGTTTTTAAAACAGCATTCTTCGGCGTGGGACTTCGGCCGCTTCCTAGGCGCGTGGCACGGAATTTGAAAAGCCTTGGCGTATCTTCGGCGTGGAAGTCTTGCGGAATGCACCTTGGACTGAAGCCTTTACTCTCTTTTCTCTTCATCCTCTCTTGAGGGTGGCTAAAAGGTCTGAAACGTCAACTATCACGCATAGAAATCGATAGCGAATAATCTGATTGTTCTAGTCAAATAAATCTACTAGTCGTTCAAAACTTAAACAAAATCCGTTACATACATGCACAAGTCGTAATTGCTAGCTACTCGCTATCTACAGCAGAATACAAAGTGAGTAGCCGTGTCCAATAAGAGAGCGGCATTCATGATAGAATGCTAGTAGATTGATACTTAATGGAATCGGAAGAAATATGACAGGAAATATACCACGAACGTTAAAAAAGTCTTCCCGGTCCAACTTAAACCTACTGGGATTCGGCTGAAAAAATCCACACTACCAATGAAGCTATGACAGTTCTACAGAGATCGGTGGGTTTCCGATAAGTTGACGCTAATTATGAAAAAATTCATTCATGGTTGAGCTGAAGCTAATCAAAATTTTAAAATTGCTACATGATCTTGATTTTCCAACAGTAGGTTATTGATATCAACTTGACAAATTGACATCAGTTTTTCATGCATCTGTTCAGCTATTGACCATGAATTTCGTCATAACATTGTCAAAGTAGCTTGCGGATCCACTCGACTGTCTATCGCCTCGAGGATCCACAGCTACTTTGACAACGTTATGACGAAATTCCTGATAAATAACAGGACAGACGCATGGAAAATTGATGTCATTTTGTTTTTTTACAATAACAAATTGCCCCCCCCCCCACCCCCTCGTTGACGTGTCACGTAAATCCTAAATTCATGTGTCTGTCCACTTTTTGACCTTGAAAATTAGCCAATAAGTGCACGAGAATTTCTGCTGTCACCGTAAAAAATCGTATGGAATGACTGGAATCTTGGTGAACTCCAGACCAGAGGAAGAGTCAAGGCAAAGAGATGTCACTGTTAACTCTGGTTCCCCTGCTACAACACCGATGTTGGTGTAACGTACTGTAAAACCATAAAATACACCAAGAGATTATGACGTCTCTTGAACACACTCAGTTTTGTCAAAACCCTATGTTCAATAAATCAGCCTAGGTGACTGGGGTACACAGTTAAGCCACTTTTTCTTCGTTTTGTTAAATATGATAGCTGGCTTGGCTAGGTTTCATCCCTAACTTGCACAACCAGATGAGACCATGCATCTTCTTTCCATGATTTATTGCTATTACTTTTAATTATTATTGGCATAATTCATTTACTGCTACATAATTATTTCAATCAACTGTCACCTGGATGTTGGCAAATTTGCACCCTGTGCATCACTACCGAGCAGACAATTTTTAAAAACTTGTATTTCTCAGGTAACACAACTCAACACTCTTATGTTGCATTGCCTGAAAACCTATTGTGGCAATTTACTACTCAAATAAACTGGTTTAAGAACCTCAAAAATAATAAGAACATCTTTGTTTACTAATTACCTAATAATAAGTGACCAAAATTTTAGCCCTAATGAATTGATACACTTTACAATGTACTTTTTTTCTGCTATACATGTAATATCATCAGAGATATTGATAATATTCTACATCCATCCAGTAATTTTAACATCTGTCAATGGCTAATCTTACGATAATATTACATAGGATAAGCTAATTGCCTATTGCTTGTAAAAGCAAATATCACAATGCATAATTTTTGTAAAACATCTGTTGTACATTTAGGTAAAACCCTACATGTACATAATTAATATCCGAACACTGTAACTCACATGTACAGTAATGCTTTAAGCTTCAAAAAGAAACTTAAGAAATAAATACATTACAAACACAACAAATATTGTCAAAATACATGAATCTTTAGCAACTGTTCCTGTTCAAAGGCTACAAGTTTTCTTCAGACTAATGTGTCTTCAACCAAGGAGGAAAATTAAATGCAGCCAGACCAACACAAGAAGACTTGGTAAGTTTGTAAGTGGTTGACTACAGGTACCCCCTATGCAGGCATCCTTTTGGCTTGTCATACACACAGGGTGTGTGACAAGTCAAAATATAGCTCGTCTTTTCACATGACGTCATGGCAGCCATATTGATGCTCCAAAACAATGAAATGGTGGCCATGTTGGTTTACCAAACCAATCCTGAGGAAGTTGAACTCTTTTCTTATGTAAACATTTTCTTTTGTTCCAATTAATTTTCATGGCTGCTGGTCACATGATTGAAAACACCCTATTGTCAAGGAAAGAGGCTACTGATAGACTAGAGTGTGGGTGTGGAATATTAATTAATTTTATGAATGAAGTCATCTCTGGTCAGAAAAATACGTGCTGTTAAAAAAGAGTAATGAACTTATGACACTGTTTCTACTCAAATTTGAAAGCAACATGAGTTATCATTGTGGTAGTCTTTTATGGTCAGTCAGTTAATGGAATGTCAAGCCAAGTGTTCTATACTGCCAGAGCTTATAGTGGTTCAGGGCTCGAAGAAACTTGAATTCCAGCTTGCCCTTGGGACAAGCAGCTCTCAAATTTTGCATGCCCTGGGCAAGTCTGGGCAGACATCTTTTCTGGGCCTTTGCCCTTTGGGCAAGTGAAAATGAAAGTTACTTGCCCGGCAGGAAAATTTACTTGTCCTGGACAACCAGATGGCACTTTTTTTCAAGCCCTGCGGTTTCTGTAGCATTAAAAATAAGCAACTAGGCTGAGTATTTCTACTTCCTCTAGATGAGAAGCTGTGCTTTTGTAAATATGATAGTTGACTTGGCAGAGTTTGATGTTCTTGATATCCAACCACCATAATAATGAAACCTTGAATTTGAGCTCATTATTGTTAAAATAACAGTCATGTAGTTTACTGTTCAAAAATTATTGACAAAACATGACCATTCCTAGTCCACCAATGACACATGAGGTTGTCAAGAAAAGTCGTGTAGTCATTCCCAGTTGGAGTGATTTGGGTTCAAAGAAGATTTGTTCACCTCTTCAAACATCAAGCATGCCGTAAAATCCCACTTAAAAGCCCTGGGCTTACATAACTTCATAAGGGGTTTTAGGTGGGCTTACAAACGGGGTGGTTTGTATCTGGGGGAGCTTATAAGCGGAGTAAAAAAAATGTTTCAGAACAATGAGATAGAACGTATCTGAGAAACTAATTAAAGCTGACATACCATTATGTTTGGAGCTATTATATATGCATTTGGAGCTGTTATATATGCATGAAGATTGGTTTCTTTCTTTGGTATCGTTACAATTATTGTTCTAAACTCCACAGCCACTTGTTTATGACTACAACTTTTGAATAAAAATTTTGATGTTTGTAAAGAAGCACAAAAGGAACACACTTATAGATTAGATGGGCTTATATCTGGGGGGGCTGATATCCGGGGGAGGTGGGGAGGGCTTATATCCGGAATAATATCTTTGTTAGCAAATAGATGGGCTTATATCTGAGGGTGAGATATAAGGGGAGGGGGAGGGATCTTTAGAGTGGGATTTTACAGTATCATTTTATGCCATCTCGTTACTTACATGTAACTGCACAGTAAAAACAACTAAGCCAACAAATAGACTTTAAAATACCTTCCTATATGACATCCTAAATAATTTATTTTTCCATCCTCTGTGTCTCTGTTACAGTTACAATCCAATTGAGCTTAGAACTCTGTCTTTAATAAGAGGATCAAAGCAACCATAACAGTTCTCAAACAGACACTGTGGCTTATTGTATTGTAACAGCTTCTGTGGGCCACGCACCAGAAAATGCTCCAAACTGTATGCAATACACACGATGCACTGCTCCTGATAATCATCACACTCCTGACAAACATAAACACGCCCTGAAGACTTCCCGACAAACACGCCCTGAGGAGAGAAAAGCAATCATTTTCAGAACACTGCAAAAAATCATATGGGAATGCCAAATACTGAAATAAACAGAGTGCTAGATAAAACTAGCAGCCTGACTGGTCTCTCCCTAGCTTATAACATATTTATATTATGGGTGGTACCTGATGACCAAGTAAAATGCATACATGTAAAATTCAGTTGTCAAATACTTGTGTACCTACCGACGGTAGTAACCAAGGTTGGGGAATTTGAAGGCAAGGAAGACATGTATATTCTTCCAGGCAGACAGCCTAAACACTGTCGAGTCAGTGATAATCTGAGTGCTATTTAAACATGCCCATGCTGTTAAACATGATTCGTTTCTGTTGATAAAAATAATTTTTCCAAAATTTGCAATCACTGCAGTTAGAAGTAGACTAAAGGAATTCTCATATCAAGTTGTTTATTAGTCTGGGAGT
Organism: Orbicella franksi; assembly: GCF_964199315.1. Classification (NCBI taxonomy): domain Eukaryota; kingdom Metazoa; phylum Cnidaria; class Anthozoa; order Scleractinia; family Merulinidae; genus Orbicella; species Orbicella franksi. The sequence continues at coordinate 26,413,641 of NC_138154.1, forward strand.
GGATTCTTCCATTCATTTGACGCACCATGATCCGAGAGATTTTGGATTGATCTGTTTAGTAAAGAAATGCAAAATCCGTTTTCGGATTCTTTCGGATTTAAGATTCCAATCTTGGATTTTCTTAAAGAAACAGATTCTTTCCCCTGACTACTGTCAAGGTAAGTCCTAGCCTGCCAGCAAGCTTTTTGTGGTGAGAGAAAGCACCCCTTTCCTCTCCTTCTCTCTTGCCATGTGAAGAGCCTGCTCGCAAGCTAAACTAGTCCACAATAACAATTAAATATGATAGTACCACTCAAAATCAAATGATGGTTACCAATCAAACATATCTGAATATTAAGAATGAGAGTAATAAGTTTCGCTGTGTTTGTACATACATGTAGAACAACAGAAAAGGAAATAGATCTACAATGTAAATGTACGGACCTTAAAACTATGTAGTAAGAGAGTATGGGCATGTACAAGGGTGTGTCTTACAAAGTCTTATGACGTCTTATTTAAATGGAACTGTTGATAACTCATGCATACGAATGTAGAAATGGATTTCAGGGAAATTTGTAAGCTTAAAGAGTTTACTTCATACATGAACATGTACATGTACGGCGTTTTTCAGGAAGTTCTAAACAAGGTAAAGCTTAATTTATTTTCAAACCATACTCGTTGACGTACATTTAAGTCTTATTTGCCTTATAAGGCACTGTGCAAGCATTCATTTTTAGCCTGATAAGTGGAATCCACCACAAAGCTTTGAGGTTTAAATTTAGTTTGTTAGTCGATCTAATATTGCATGCAATTGATATAAGCTTACTTTTCTTCTCAACTCAATAGAAAAATTATTTGCTTATAATGTAAAGGAGAACTTACTTCTACTGGGAAGGACAAGCTCCCTTGCAAAATACCGATCTGCACGACATCCTCCTCGATGTAGTATTTCTTCCACACTTGTAAAGTGAAATCTTCAAACACAGTTGACTCATTACGGCCAACTATGACAAGATCTCGATTGAAACCCGTTACAATGAGCTTTCGATACTTGTAGTCGTCAAGAAAAGAGTCCAATTCGCTGGGATTGTTGACGTTTAATTTCCTCAGCCGAGAGAAAAAGCGTTCCTTGTCCGCTGGGTCGGCCAGCTGAAAGGCGCTGGAAATGTCGTCAGAAATGTCGCTGTCCGCCATGTTTGTTCTCTTAATTTTCAAACCACGCCAACTAATGGGCAGAAATTGCTGGTAAAGTCGTCAATGACTTCAGATTTACTGAGATGCCCAGTAAGTGCGCAGTTTCTGTATAGATTCCCTCGTGTTTATAATATGTCTTCACGCCCCATATCGCAAAAACAAACGCACACCAAGAGATCCAACAGCCGTGTCTGACAGATATCGAGAATGTTGTGGTTGGGGACTGGGAGGAGACCTACAACCATACCACTCCTCCCTCTCTCGGGGATTCTCGGGGATTCTGAGGGATAGCCACGTGCAGTCGACGGCATGTTCGTCCTTGTGTGTAAGGACAGCGTAACACGTTACTGACTTTGTTTAGCCAACAACTGTAAATTTAGTTTCTCTACAGTCACGATGAAAGAAAAAAAAAAAAAACCAATAAAATAAAATTTACAAAAAGTTACAAAAATTTAATACCAAAATATAAATGCCCGCAATAAGGTGTACCAGCGGTAACCAACCGCATTGTCGCCGACCTGACACCGAACTACAGGATTGTATCTTAGGGCTAAATGTAAGGTTATATTTTGACGAGAAAACTAACATTGGGTTCTTACTAAGGATCGATATAGAATGACAATGGTAAGTATACTTTCGTATGTTTGTCTCAGAAGTATATCGAAGTTAGGAAGAGCACTTTTTTTTCGTGTGACTTTC